>NW_015660890.1:1673384-1697244 GCF_001515625.1 Sinocyclocheilus rhinocerous
GTGAGAGAGAGCGGCGCCGGCGCGTCCAGTTTTATGTCAACAAAACTGGATGCTCTCCCTCTCTCTCAGATATTACAAGTGCGCGTTAGGGCACCGACCGGCAGAAACATCTGCACCTATGGCATGGACGACGAAACAAAACCTGGTCAGAGCCGTAATGCGGCGCAGAAGTGTGCAGTGTGTTTGCTTGCCGCGCGTCTAATATTTGAAATAACGAACCTGAGTGCGCAAAAGACGCGATATGAATGGCTTTTTTCCCCCCTGCATGTCATGTGCGCGGGGCTCCGTTTTTATGATGAGAGGAGAGGAAAGGTTGAGAAAGCACTCCAGGTAAATTTTGAAATGTACCAGGTTTATATATAGGCTATATATGAAGTTGATAAGCAGTTAAATGTGTTGGTTTACACACAAAGAAAAGTGCAAGCTTTTAGTAAGTCCAAGAATAAAATGATTAATTTCCTTAGCATGTTAAATTTGATTTACAGAACTTTTGTGCTGCTTTCTAACAGTTTGGACTTGAATAAAGAGAGAAAACTTGCACTTAACCTTTTCACAGGCATTTTGTTTTCATAGTTAGACAGATATCGTGATGTATCATTATAGAATTGTCTAACAATATATTGATTATCGATATATGATATTATCGTATCGTGAGCCACGTATCGTGATTCGTATCGTATCGTGAGGTACCCTGCGATTCCCACCCCTAATATGCACAGCATTATTTAAAACATAGCAAACCATGCTGCTTAGAAATGTGTGCATATTCCAACCACAGAGTGTTTATTAATTGAAATAAAAACCCTCTAGAGGAGTCAAAAACAACCAAGGGATCAATAATGTATGGCTGCGCATTGTGCACACCATGCGGCTCTTAATTATTCAGTAAACGAACTGACATACAAGTCCATTAGTGGTTTTTTAAACCCAAAATTACTGTGCAGAAGAGCAGCTAAGCTTTCATTTTTTCATGGCTTACGAGCGTAAAGAATTTATGATAGAAAAATATTTATCTCATTTTGAAAGCATAGGATGCAAATCTCCAATGATGAACCATAATGGATGATGTCTTTTCAAAAATAAATGTGCCGTACGGAGCATTCCCACTGCAGGCGTTTGAGAGGCTTTTGTCATGAATTTGTGATGAACTGTTGGTTGGCAAATAGAAAAACATGAATATTGTAAGCATTTACACCGTTTTACTTACAAGTTGACACATTTAACATGCTCACTAAAAGCTAACAGGTTTAAATGACTTTTCCTCTTGCTGAGCGCAGAAATGTATTTTGCACGCAGGAGTGATTTTAAAAAAAAGTCTTGTTAAGAGATGCATGTATGCTCTTGTATAACATAGCATCTGAGCATAACATTTATATAAAACAATTGCAGAATATTACCTTGTTCAGCACATGGTCACTAGCAGAAGCATGCAAACTCATGCACATACAGCAACAAAACTGCAACTGTTAACAAAAATCATTATAGCATGGTTTTATAGCAAGAAATGATTAGGGCTGTTAAGTAATATAAAAAAAATAATTCAAATGAATCACATAATATGCCGATTAATTAATCAAATGAATCGCAGTTAAAAAGTTAATTGCATCACATATGTTTTTAAATAACTGTATATATATATATATATATATAAATATATGCAGACTGACATGCAATGCATGTCATGTTTTTTTAAGATGCCTCTGTAAAGTTCCAACTTCCAATGTTATTTTTTTACTGAATTGTTATTTATATGTGTTTTATAATATAAATTACAATTGTTAGTCCTAATTGCCAATCTAAGGGTCTTACTGTAGGGCCCAAAAGATATCCATCACACCCATTTGTTACTAGTAAACGCCAGTGCCTTTGATCACGGGTTAGCAGTGTATACATTAATGATTTATTTTCCATACACCCCTGGAGGTATGCTTAAAGTATTTTCACACCCTTTCTTTCCACCGCCTCATTTATCCCACAAACATGTCACCTCGTTACGCAAACTGACAGGAGTCAAAAAAAAAAGCAGAGACGGTAAACAGCTACACGACTGCGGGACCGAGCATTGCTTTCAGAAGATCACAGAGCTGAAATTGCACCTGACATTTCAAAAGACAAAAAAGTTACGCGCGCACACGTTCCGCTGACAGAGTTTCTCCCCCGTTGCCCTCTCTGGGGTGTTTCTTTATTAATGAGCAGCACACATAAAACGCAACAGTATGACTGAGGGTGTCACTCATCAAAAAAACTCCATTCACAGCCGTCTCCTCGCATGGAGAGGAACCATTCTTTTTTATAAGGACCAGAGACAATCGCTGATTGCCCGGTCTTTCAGATGACCAGACCTTCAAGCCTCATTTTTCAGACACGGTATGAATATTGTATGCAAAGTGAAGCTAGTTTTTGGCAGCACAGGGAGGCTAGGAAGGAGCCGTTGATATACAGAGGAAGGCTTTTCCTCAAAGACGGCTTTACTCTGTGGAGATGTGTGTGTTTTTTTGTGTGCAGGAAAAAGTGAAACCAAGAAAATGCTTGAGTGAGTGACACTTTTTTTTTTTTCCAAGCAAGAACTGTTATTTTATTCTTCTAACGCAACACGCCAACCTCTGCATGTTATTTTTTTCCCCTTTAAGATGTGAAGCAATAATGCACTAATTTCTTTTCCAAGCAAGAAAACAAGACAAAAGCATTCCCAAAATAGGATCAACTCTGCATTTAATTGTCCGTATAATCAAAGAAGCTGAGCACAACAGAAGTTTTGGTGTGCACAGCAGAGGCGGCCGCTGTAACTCATAGCTGTGGGGCTAATAGGGTGGAGGGGGGAGAGTCTGGCAGGGACAGGTTTGATGTGGAGCTGTCACTGATGGAGAAGGTAGCTGAGCATGTCCAAAACACCAAACACAGACCTCTGCTCCTCCTCTGCTCCAAAAAACAGAATACAGGAACACAGTTGTTTGAATAATAAATACTTGTGGCACTCGAGTGGCAGGGTGCCTGCAGAGATGCGCGCCCAGAAAACGATGTTGATGTGTGGGGAAAGCCGGGCCCGACATATGTTGCCATGAATAAGGTATACGGGAGACATCAATGCAGCTTCCGGATTTCCAGGTGCAGGAGTTTCTCTCTGGCGTAAATTGACACATCCTGAGAGGGAATAAACTTTTGCAGGAAAAGCAGCGTCCTTCGAAAAAATTTGCCACAATTCATTTCCCGAGTTGCTGACCAAGTCTGTGGAAGTTTCTCTACTGGTTTTCATGGGAGATGGTATCTTATTACCTGTATAAAACCCCACTGGAGGAATAAAAAAATAGTCTCTAGCTGGTCATTAGTTGGACTACTAGCTGATATGGCCGAGGTGACCTGGTAGACCATCTTGGATATTAAATTTATGGACTGATTATCAGTTACTATCATGTTACAGCCGACAACTGAACAACAGATGATATTAAAATTCTGTACCATTTTCTCCAAATAAAAATAAATAAATAAAACTAAAATCAAAAGTTTCCCAGAATAGCTTATTAGCTTTCTAATAAAATGATTATTGTTGCCTGTGATACATTGTAAGTTGTTCTGAAGTGAATTTAGAAGTCAAATTTGAAATTTGTATAAGATGGTTTATTAAATTATTATTTCTTTTAAATTAACGTTACAAAAAAAATAACTTTACAAAGGTGATCTAAATGTAAAAACAGAGGAAATTAATAAATATATGATACTGACTGATACCAGCAACATCTAATTAATTTATAACTGTCACCTTTGTTCCATATTTACAAAGTCTTTATTAATTGTTATTGTGTCTGTTTGTTGATCTATCGATTTTTGTATTTTGTGTGTGTGTTTTGTTTTGTGATGGCTGTGATACATGAAATGATTTATAATTCAGGTCTGACTCGGTTCCGGTACAGAACTCTATTCACATTGGAAATTGCCAATCTGGTTAGTGCTGGCCAGTTAATATGACAACAAATGGCCACACTTACTTTCTAAACACAAGTCCCTGGTCTCTCCAATTCATCAGTATACGAAAAAAAAATATGGCTTTGGAAACTTCATAATGAATTTTGACCTTCCTTTCTGGCTGCAAGGATGGAAAAAATAAAGTTAACTAACAGTAAAATAATTACTTATTGTTTTAGGCTACTTTAGTATGCAATGCAGCAGTTCTTGCCTATAGTTAATGCAGTAGAGCAAATACAAATGAAAAACAGAATCATCATTGTTGAGATGCTCTTGAGGGCGAACTTTACCTTCAGCCTCCACCTAACAGACAAAAAGTCTAGAAAGTGGCATCCGGTGGCGTTTCAGGATGGGACATCGTGAACTCACATTAAAGGCTGGCTCCATTCTGGCATGTAACGCTTTTCACATCGAATATTCTGTTTTACTCTGAAATATGACACATTACGAAGTAAAATGGGTTGCAAATGTCATTTCTGACTTAAACTATGTTCCAAGACACAGTTTGACCACCTAAACTTAGTATAACTTAGTTTTTCCACCAGGGAATCTACTTTACATACAAAAAAAGGGTTAAAAGTTTAAAAAGGCTCTTCGTTCATGCTTTGAAAAAATGATCACCGAGCAGGTGACTAATAAAAATCAAACCATATGCATGCAGGTACTAGTGGCGGAATATTTCATCCACTTTGGGACAGCTGTGCCTTTTGATGGCCCTGGGAATGGAGCCATTTTAGTAGTTGATGTGTCCATCCGTCGCCGATATTTAATACGCGGTTACGCCGTGCGCCAAACATGACAGAAAATCATTAGCCACCATTGGCTGCTAACTGTCACATGAATGATTGAAGAAGCAGTGAAGCGTTCGGTTTTGTGTGGCAGTTAAACGTCCGCCTGAAAGAGTGAGAGCCCGGCGAGACCCATGATGAAGCATCTTGAGGGAAGGCCACCGTCACCCTCCTACAGAAAGTGAGCGGGAGGGGAAAGAGCACCTGTGTTACAACCAGCTAAGATCTGACACCGGGGTCAGTCAAGCCATATGGTGTCTGTTCTATACCAAAGAACTCTAAATGCCAGCTGATAGTGCACTGAGTCGCTTTGCTACGAGATGTGGCTTTGCACAGCTAGCCGGACACAAAGAGGAAGTCAACACTTGGAGGGCACAAAGGGGAATGGTACCTTCTCAAAATCTCAGTAATCCCGGTCCCAAGGTGGTTTGAAGGGAGAGGATTTGCCTAGCAGACCAGTGGACGGGTGCGATGCCTGTAGACTGAGGAAAGAGTCGTTCTGACATTGCTCCCCCATGTGTGAGCCTCTATACTGTAATGAAAGGCCGTTTCCTGTCTTCTCCCCATACTGGGCCGTGTAGAGATTCTCCACAGAGTTCCCCTGAGCCCTATCAGCTCCTCCTGAGAGAGAGAGAGAGAGAAAGACACACACACACACAGAGAGACGGAGACTCCTCAAGGGACTGACCAGTCTGTCTCTGTTCACTGACTACAGACGGTGTTATTCCGGCTCCCTCTCATCTCCGCAGTCATTAAGGTCATTACTGTAAAATGTTTTTCCTTGGTTTCAAAGTGGGAAACACGTGAATTAAAAAGGTAGAAAATCATCAAATTACAAATTGAGCCAGCACCTCAATTATTTGCTTCATTTGATAATAACGTGTGGTTAATTATTCAAAGAGGTTAATTAAAATGAGGTTGATGAAACTGGAATAATGCGAGGGCTGCTAATATTTTCCCGTTTGTCCAACTTGCATGTCTGAGCTAAATATTTTTGACAATTAAATCCTAATTAATATAAACATCAAGAGATATTAAATCAACACTCAAATGTTCACTCAATCATGTGTCTCAGCGCTTAATGGGTTTACCATAAAATGTACAGGAATATTATATTACTCTCATTCATTTTATATATGTCTACATCAAAATCATGAACAGCTTGAGACCTTGTTCTTTCGTTAAAAATTTTATATTTTAAATACAACAAGGATTATTCTCACCAACTAGCATCTAGTAAAGAAATAAAAAAACCAGCGGAACATTGCTATGATTTTAATACAGTTAACTGGTGTAGCTATGCACCATGAAGCAGAGAACCTAAAACCCTCTTCACCTGGTAAAATCACTGTAATAAATGACAATATGACAAAAGAATGCAATTAATTGTTAAACATGAGGCATTTTGGGGTCTTATTATTATCATCATCAATAATATTAAGACCTCCAAAGAGCCCATGTTTAATAAGTAATTACATTTCATTTGCATTATTTTCCATTTTTAAATGTTGTGAATTAGCATAACAGTAGTTCATTTACTGTGTTAATTTTTACTGGTTTATAATTGCATTGTATTTAATTAACTGAACTGATAGGTGGTCAATGATGCTGTTATATCAAAAAGTGTTCAAAAAAGGCTCGTCGATAAATTTTTAAATCTGGAATTATGCATTTTATAAATGTGTAATTTAATCATACAAGCAAGCAGTACTGAAAAGAAAGCAAACGTTGTGTTTTTATTGGTGTCAGTGTGAATACCAGGTTAAGTTGGCGAGCGACAAACAGGGAGGTGAAAGCACTTGCTCAGTCCCACTGGAGAGTCTTGACGTGAGCCCTACAGGGCATTATTATGGGACCCGGAGCGATGTTTCAGCTCCCAGTCTAACCGCCCCGCCAGTCAGCTTGCTTTATTTACTCTGAGCGCTGTGTCCGTCTCACTGATGTGTCTGCAAGGGCTGGGGAAATAAAGCTGTTCGTCTTTTTATGGCTGCCGGTACTGTTTACGGCTGATGTGTCCTAACCGCCAGCCGAAGCTATTTATCTGCCTCCAGACGTCCGGCTCACTTGCTACGATTCCCTCGTGCAATATTTCACCTCGAAGTCCATTCCTCAACTGAAGTGTGTATACACGTGTTTGGCGCTCACCGGGTGAATATCTACACACATAAAAAGACATTCAGATGATCACAGTTGTTTAACAGTTTAAAAAGGGTTAAAATGGTTAGTAAAAAGGTTCAAAATATTTCTTGCAGTACTTGCATGAACCTTAAAGGGATAGTTCACCCCCAAAAAAAAAATCTTGAATCACTTACTCACCCTCAAGTTGTTTCAAACCTGTATGAATTTTTTTCAGCTGTTGAAAACAAAAAGAAGATATTTTGAAGAATGTTGGTAACCAAATCCATAGTGCGGAAAATATACTATAAAAGTCAATGGCTACCATCAACTGTTTGGTTACTAACATTCCTCAAAATAAAATATTTGTGTTTAGCAGAAGAAAGAAACTCATACAGGTTTGGATCAAGTGGAGGGTGATTAATAATGACAGAATTTTAGTATTTTAGACACTTTGGCATGTAACTTATTTGTGCTACCAAGATTAACAATATCTCAAAATATTGAGATACTCAAATACTATAACTATCCTCAATAACAATACTATAAAATAGTTATATTTTATTAATAATTACTATTCATTAAAGATAAAACTCTAAAATAATAGATTTAAAAATAACTTTTTCTTATTAAAAGAGTTTTTTTTATTTTTCAAGATTTCTCATTATATGAAAATAAACTTGTTTCCACCAAAAGCATCATGAAAGAGTCTGCTGTTTTTCCATTTACCCTCCCGTCTCCAGTCAGTAGGAACTGACCGGGCTTTTCGACTAAAATATTTTCATCATGGGCTGGCAGCACCCTTTCATGCTTTCTCCTGCAGAGTTCATATAGACATGCTTGGTTTAAACCACCTTATTAAATAAAATAAAAAATAAAAAAGGGATTGCAGGAGGAGGGTGTGCGTGCGGGGGAGAAAAAGAGAGAAAACGAGAAAGAAAGAAAAAAAAAAGATGCCAGGGCCTGTAGTAAATCCTGACACTTCCACGCACACTTGAATTTGGTTTCAAACACTTGTCTTTCCGTACCATAATAGATGTCAGCTCCTCTGATGTCGCACTAGCAGGAGGCTGAATAAGGTCTCACTCTTGTGCGTTTTGAAGCTATCAGTCGACGTGACTGTGTTGTGCCACATCAAAAAGGGGAGACACCGCGTCACCTGCCGTGCTCTGAGCGAAGTATCTTCAAATCAGTTGTCCAAGACATTTCTCCCTATTAGTGCTCCACTCCCACACAGGCTTAAAGACGCAGACGGGCCCCTTTTGGATGTGCTAAGCGGGCCTCTGTGTTACAGCTGATAGATCATACAGCCTAGCTGCTTTTATTACGCTGCGTGGTGACATGTCTGTCAAAGCTCTGCGTGGAAATGCGAGAAAAGAGGCTGGGGATGTAACACAGGGATGGAGACGCAAGCTGGTACGCAACTAACAAATAAAAGCGCACTAGTGTTCACCCAGACGCTGCTGAGTGTGTTTGAAAATGCCATGTTTACTGCAGAGCTGCTAAAAGGGCCAAAAAGAACAAGACCACGGCAGAACGCATTATTGCAGCTAATAAGCAGGCAGCTGGTCAGAAATTCAAAAAAAATAATTCATTCCCATTTTTGTGGAAATCCGAATCATATAAAGGAGTCTCAGATAGACAATACATGCACAATATAAAAAAAAGTAGAGTTCCAGTCACAATACAGCACAACCTATTGTAACCTAACGCTTAATCATTATGTTTAACATTTATTTAAATAGTCAATTTGCAGTTTCACTGTACGGAAAGACAAAATATGTCAAGTAACATGCATGCTTTTGAAATTTCATAGCTCTGGTACTCACATGGGTGACGCAGGTTCGAGTCAGGCCTGTGATCATTCCTCATCTATTTTCCCAAATCTTTTTTATGTCTCCTCCTCATGGTTTCTCTCTAAAAATTATCTCTCAAGAAGACTTCAAATGTAATTCAATGTAAAAATGAATAAAAAAAATAATAAAAATGAATAAATTATAAATGAAACAAAATACATTTAAATATAAATATATTAAATATTATTAACAAACTGCAAAGAAACTTAAAATAAAGAACTGCAGATAAAATAAAATAAAATCTAACTGAAGCTAGCTTGAGGTGATGCTCTTGATTTCAGAAACGCCTGAAATACATGAATACATAAAAAGAATGACAAAAATAAATATACACATAAATAACATTAATAATAACATTAATCATCATCATTATTATTATTATTATAAAAACCCTTGCATATGTGATTGACTGCAATGGAAGTGGTGTTTTGGTGTATATGAAATACACTATAGGTACATCTACACTATAGGTATGTATACAGATGCAAGACTCAGGGGTGTCTGTTTGCCTGTGTGTGTGCATTTCCAGAAAGCACGTGGGCACTGGAGGTGTGTGTTTTGGGGGTGAGTGTAATCTGAGTAGATCATGTTTTCCAGACCTCAGATGAAGAAAAACAGCTCTGGCAGTCTGCCGTTTCATCTCCTGCACTGTGGGGTCCAAAACAAAGAGAAGATGATTGATTGGATGATGAATAATTTAGAGGCGGAGAGCTGTGGGACGAGCAGCACAAGCGCGAGGCTGCCCCGCTCCTGGTCTCTCCTTAAAGATCGCATTACAAGAAAACGGTGCCCCTGATTATACTAATGTGTGTCACTGTTCATTTGCTAAACTGATGTATGGAAAACGAAAGAAGCCAAAACAGAGTGGCACTTTGGGAGGAAAGAAAACGGAGGATCCCTGTGCAGCCCAACATGAACTTCCAGTTAATATAGTGCAGAGCGGATTCAACGTACCTGCTCACACTCAAACAGAATCCGTTCCTACAGATCTTCAGGCTGAGGTGGGCTCCTCATTACACGTCTCTGTAATGTTTGAACATATTTAATGAACATGCAATACAGCACACTGAATGAGCATAAATGTAAATGAGCACATCCTTAAAATAAAGCACCTCTCCTCTCAGTTAGGAACATTTACAAAGATGCTGGTTCAACACCATCCCCCCATTGCAGTTACAGGACTGACCACAGGGGGCGCTGATGTGATGCATTTGCAGCCACACAAAATGAAGAGGAGATACACACAGGGCTTTTTTCCAATATCAACTCTCATGAAATTTCATTTGGATTGTAAATGTACAGTAATTTACTGTCATAAATGTGTAATGGGCCCCTGAATCCACCGACATTGTGCTGGCTAATCAACTCATTTGAAAATGAATAGAGATCTATTAAGAAAGACATTTCGCATGGTTAAAAATTGACTTTTCCGTTAAAAGCCAGGAACTTTTTTGGGGAGCGTTGTCGGTGCTGGTTTCATTTTGTACAATTTCCTCTAACAGCCTTAACTTAGTTCAAATTTATTATAGCCATTTCAAAACAGATTGTTTCAAAAATCCCTTTTCTGATGTGCTTTGAATTAGATTCTCGCACATGAAAACAAAACAGCATTAGCAATATTATTTAAAACTTAAAAAAGACCTTTTAAATAAAGAAAATAAAAGAGACATTTTAAAACGCAACAGGACAGTGCACTACAAAACTGTTTATTGCTTATGCTCATATTTAAATTTTTTATATTTATTTTTTACAGATTTAATGCAAAAATAAAAATGTAAAAAAACCGAAGAAATAATTAACAGTTTATATATATATATATGATTTGCATTTACTTTATTAAATGAGCAACAACATTAAAAAAAAGACAAGTCTAAAACAGAAAAAAAGAAAAAAAAAAAACGATATAACTTCACAACACATTGATGAAAAACCACTATGCTAATATCCCAAGAGGCAATCCACTGTAAAAACATGTAATCAAATTGAATTTCAATTTTGTGACCAAGTGGTGTGTAATGGAAAGATTGCTGGATGCAAATCACCTGCGCTCCTAGTCAGAAATGAAGTGGCGTGTGCATGCGTGAGTGTGTGTGAGAGCGAGAGTATAATTCACCCCCCGGTAAGAGTAAATTCAGAACGGTGAGGGTGAATCAGTGTCGAGGCAAATGATTGAGCCCTCTTCCTCAGATCCCGCCATCAACGTACAAATGAACAGCTTGGAGGTGAGATACCCGGTGAGGAAGAGGCGCTATCACACCAGTCGTCATTATTAGTCTCCTCTAGTCCCTGAGAATACTGACGCAGAGGGTCCGGGAGGGGGTGGGCCGAGATGGTGTCCTGTTCCAGGCTTATAATGGCCTCCAGGACAGAGAGAGATGGAGTACTGACAGACTGAGGCAGTGTGACAGGGCGCTGCTGCACTCTTTTAATTCTTTCACTGTCTCTAGCCCATCGCTCCTGCGCAGGGTGCGGCGGACGGCGCTGGGAGGGCAACGGTGTGTGATATGAAGGGGACCAGCATCCACACACTCACATGTGCTGAAAAAATGACTGAAAGCTCATCTATCACAGGAAAAGTGCTGCTGTGTTTCTGGTTGTGGGGTGGTGGGAAGTTGTAAGGTCATAGTAATTAAGAAAGACCTGCCTTTAAGGTTAGGATATCTCTGGCCACCTTTAAAAGTCCTTTCAAACTGCATTTTCAGTGCATTCTGTGCTTAAAGTGAGCTTGAATTTATCATTGCAATGTTTAGATTCTGTTGAACTCTGAAGCTTCTGCATTGAAAGAGTTAAAACTGTTAAAAATAGTTAAAACTTTTACTCACCCTCATATCATTCCAAACCTGTATGTCCGTCTTTCTTCTGTGGAACATAAAATAGTGTTTAACGTTTAGAAAGTTTATCCAACAATGACAGATAGAACAGAAAAAGTATCATAAAAAACCTGTAAACATTAAAAATACCATGGTCTTGAGAAACCTTTAAGTGAGGGAGGAAAAAATAATTCAAGTCATTATTTGCTAAAATTAACATATCGAATTGTGGTACAGTTAGTTGGTCATAAATGACATGAGAATCAATTGTCCTTGTAATCATTTACATCAAAAACGCCGTAATGTGTCTTCATGCACCATATTTGAATGTCCACAAACACAAATTAGATTTTAATAAAAGATTTTAGGCAAATACTGGCTTAAATTTTGGCCTATCGAACGGGTTCAGACTATAATGAACAAGTAATATGGGCCACTTTTATGGTAAATACACATTTGGAAAGACACGAAGGTGAGTAAATGGTGACAGACCTTTCATTTCTGGGTGAAAAAAGTTGTTTAGTGTCATACAATACTGTACCATTAAACACAGTCACTAGAACCTAACCGTTACAATGATGAAGCGCCGTTCATGGCATGAAATGAAGTTACCAGCGCAGCCGACTCTCTGATCAATCCCAGCTGCTGCTCTGTGCCACAGAACTCTCAGGTAATTTTAAGGGTGAGGTCATTTTAACCTCTGAACACACACAGGTTACAGCTGAAGTCTCTGGAAAAGAAATTGAGGATGATGGGTAAGCAGTAAATACCAGCACCTGTGAGGTATAGTGTTATACTCCTCTGACAGGAATGAGACTGACATCACTTGAAAACAAAGAACACCACCACACATGCCGAAAACATCTGAGCGAAAGACATGAATTTTGCCCATTTATATCATAAATTGAGCATTCTAAAGTTAAAACTGATTTAAATTGGTTTAGATGTATTACCATATCTCATTTCATTGAAATAAGGTTGTTTGTTGAATTAAGTGCTCAATTTTGTGTTAAATGATTGACAACTATTTGGAGTAATTGATTCTATAATGAGATATATTTCATGAAAGTACCTTCTGCATTTGATTACATATATTGCATTATTGTATCTTCATGCAGCTAGTGAGTTTACTCTAAATAATAAGAGAAAAAGCAATTATCTCTAAACAATTTCACACTAGTCTTGTTAACAAGTGCAATTTACCACAATTATATTTTCGAAACCGTGCGTATTTTAAATGTTCATCCTGTAATTCTTCACTGAGACTGTTACTGTAAATGTGATTTTTGTTTATTTTGAAAAACTGACGGACTATTCAAAATCATTTTCTAATGATAAATGACAGCAGGCTGCAGAAATAAATACAACCTCTTCTCATATATTTTATATTCCAGTTCCAAAATAAGTAAGATGTTTAGCTATTTTAATGCTAAACTGTGTGTTTACCCAAATTATCCTGCTTAGATGCTTATCCTTTGTTCTTGATATTGTGTCTCACTTTCTCAAGCATTAATGGTTATTTGTAGCCTGTTGTGATAGCTGTATTCTCTCAATTCAGAGTTCTGAGTGGCAAAGCCTGATTTCAACATCACTGAGCCGATGAGGGAAGAAGCTCATATGTGCAGAGCATGCTGGGAGACCAAAGAGCGTATAGGACCCGGATGATTTTTAAGAATCGCATGAGGCTTTACTGCTCAGGACAAATAATACTCACTCACAACTGTTACAGAAGACTGTCACTGATGCTCAGTGAGGCCAGATTAATTTTGAACAAAATAATGCAGAAACACAATATCAGTAGACTCGAATACCTACTTCAAATGACACCCAGAGACTCCAAACACCATCAGAGCAGCACTTTAACAGTCTTCTCCTCAGTACTTCACTGGTCAAAGAGAATGCAAATGACATGCCAGTCAAGTCACCTCAGAGGCATGGGATGCGTTTGGAGCCTGTTTAAAAGGCCAGACACATAACTATGGTTTACAACACTGTATGAGCAGGCAGAGAGTGAGAAAGAGACAAAAAAACAGCCGATATTTTTGAAGCCGGCAGACGCTCCACATGGGGATTGCGAGCGCTCATCATCTTGTTTAGAGTGCATTAGCAGGCAGCGCCTCAGCCTCCTTTGCTCTAGTTTTCTTGTTGTCGGGGTGGAGTATCCTGAGGCGATAACAGGAGCTATCACTCCCTCTCTTTTCATTTGCCAATACGCAGGGGCCTAATTTTCCATCAGCAAAGCATGAAATCAGCTGAGAATGCCACACAACAAGAGTCACTGCGGCTTTTCCACGTGAATTTTGGCCTCTAAATAAAGTTGAACTCCTGGGTGGAAGTAAAGTGGCCGTGCCTGCGGTTTGTAGACTTGGTTTGGGTGAGTTAAAACAACACACGGCAATTATCTAGAAATAGCCTGGAATTTATTTATCATACTAAGATTAGGGAATTGAACAAACCTCAAGCAACACATGTGACTGACACCCCAAACCAAGTTATTACTTTTTTTAAGTGATCAGATTTACCATTTTTATCTGGCAGATAATAAATTTGGTGAAAAAAGCCATATCTACACTAGGTAGTAGAATATCAAAAAGACTTGGATGTGGGCCCTAGCAATCACCTAGTAACTTCCCCAGAAAACCAAAGCAAATGCATAGCACTGCCTGACAACCATTAAAACAGTACATACTACTCACATTTTTATACACTAAATGTACTCTAATGTTCAAAAGTTTGGAGTTGGAAAGATTTTTTTATGTTTTTGAAAGAAGTCTCTTATGTCAACCAAGACTGCATTTTATTTGATCAAAAATACAGTAAAAACTGTGATATACTGAAATATTCTAACAAAACAAAAAACTGTTTTCTATTTTAATACATTTTAAAATGTAATTTATTCCTGGGATGCAAAGCTGAATTTTCAGCTCGTGGACCGTCTTCAGTCAGTATCAAACGATCCTTCAGAAATCATTCTAATATGCTGATTTAATGCTCAAGACACATGTATTATTATCAATATTTAAAACAATTGTGCTACTTAATTTTTTGTGTATTCTTTAATGAATAGAAAGTTCAAAATAACAGTATTTATTTGAAATAGAAATCATTTATAACATTATAAATGTCTGTAACACTTTTTAAAGATGTTCTTGCATGTTACATGTACTTACTATTATAATAACAATAAATTATGCATAATTACATGCAAGTAACCCTAAGACAAACCCTAATCCTAACCCTAACCACATAGTAAGTACATGTAGTTAATTAATATTACTCAGTAAGGAAGGACACAAGGACACCTTAAAATAAAGTGTAACCTAAATGTCTTTACTGTCACTCTTGATAAATGTAATGCATCCTTATCAATATAAAAAATTAATTTCTTACTGACTCAAAAGTTTTTTATTAAAAGAATCATTAAAAAAACAATCTTAGGGTCAATCGCCTGAACGAGGTGGTCTCGGCTCGATTGAAAACAAACTCTGGAGCGGTTCGGTTGTAGTCAGAAAGCAATCCAATCTAACGGACCAACGAACCAGGCTATATCACATTGTATGATGGGTAATTATGTAAGTTCCGTGAAAAGCATTAGCTTTGTTGTTTTGCTAATACCTCAAAATGAACCTGTGAATGTCTGTGGGTGAGCACGTCTTCGCCATTCAAAATAAAAAAGGCCATTCAAAATCAAAGCGCACTTTTTTGTTTTATAATGCCGTCTTATTGCTCTTCTTCGTAGTAGGTGCATTTTAAAAATGTTTTCCCGATCAATCCTGGACTCCTGCTCAAAATGATAAATTAATATAACGACAGCTACAAAAAAAACAAAAAAAACAATAAGCCCGCAAAGCTGTTGTCATTGCATCCTGATGGATGACAGACGTGACAGCTACGTGGAATCCCGGAAAAATAAACTGTGGAACTTTGACCAATGAGAGAACAGTTTACTCGCGCGTGACTTGTATTAACAAATTTGATCTGTTTAGAAACTTTGCCATGTGAACGCGAACCGCACCAAGAATAAAAAGCAACATTGTAATAATTTTAATCCCCGTTTCGGAACAAAGCAATCGATCTACAGGTGTGAAAACACCCTAAGACAAGCAGGTTATGGGAGGAAAACGCTGAACCAATAATTAAACGTGTTGCGTTTGTATTCTGGGCTCATATCTGCTTGTCTGTGAATAGAATGCTTTATTAATAATGTGTTTACTGAGTTTGGTTTTTTTAAAACACCGTTTTAATGCATTAAGCCACATAGCCTACTTTCACGTTAAGCGTTTTAGAATGTCCCAATGATTAATTTGTGAATTCGACTGGTCCAGAAGATTAAACTTGCAGCAGCTAACATCTCGTGATTCAATAAAACAGACATAGTGAGTCAAGTTTACAATAAACAACTGTGCATTATAATGAAGGCTAAAACTGCACAGCATTTTTAGCTTTTTAAACAATATACTCCATCACGTGCAGCCCCGCCCCGATCTGCAGGCTGCAGCTGGTATACTTGACTTGGACCCCTCAAAATCAGCTATTTATATCAATGGGAATGATAGATCAAGGCTGTAATGTTAATGACATCCACCAGAGGATAAGAGATCCTTTTAGGTTTCAAAAATTGTATAAATGGTTCAAGAAATTAACTTGTAGTAAATATATATGTGACCCTGGACCACAAAACCAGTAGTTGTGTTGGTTGTATGCTGTCCTCGAATTTCTCTGCTTAGAAACTTTGCCATGTGAACGCGAACCGCACCAAGAATAAAAAGCAACATTGTAATAATTTTAATCCCTGTTTCGGAAAAAAGCAATTGACCTACAGGTGTGAAAGCACCCTTACAATAAACATTTGCCCATAGAGGAGTGTGATGAATGTTTAAGTTTTGAAGTTGCTCAGAAAGTGAAAACTTTTAGAGAACAAATACGAGTCAAACTGAACTCACAGATGTGGTACTTTGCACTCCAGCAGCTCAGACTCCAATCGCAACTTCTTTCTCTCGTTCCGCTACACAAAACAACTTCCCTCATCAGAGGGCGGTTACTCCAACAAACACGCACCCTAAGAGAGCAAGAACACTAGAGCTATTTCTCTGTACTGATTGACAAAAAAACATGCAAAATAGATGACAAGAACACAAAAAAGGGCACATAATAAACCGGAGCTCAGTTACGATGGTTTTCCCTCTCAATAATGAATCGCCATCAGCGTAGCATCAACATGCAGAGAAGAGGAAAATCAGCTTGGCTCTCTCCGAGAACAAAACTTCTATATTTAATCCGCGCAGAGAGCGTCTTGTGTGCAAAGTACAAAAAAACAAAATGGATCACAAGTTCTGTGGCATGCAAATTGCATCCCGGATACACTCTGAGCTTATCTGGCCTTGTCTTTGTGATTGACAGGATTTTTTTTTTTTTTTGTGCAGTTTTTAAAATCACAAGTTCTGTGGCATGCAAATTGCATCCCGGATATACGCTGAGCTTATCTGGCCTTGTCTTTGTGATTGACAGGATTTTTTTTTTTTTATGGGGCGATTATAAATATTTATAATTGGGTTGATATCAGCACCGCTGAGTTGCCAACTGCATCTATTGAACTAAGGGAGGCAAGGAGACAGCGCTGTAAATCTTAGAGCACAATATGGCATGCAGATGGCATGGCACGCTGATAAATAAGCCTAGCTTTTGAGCGCTGCCACTTTTTTCCGCGAGTTAATGAGTGGAGCTATTTCAGTTTGGAGCTGTCAGTGCTGACGTGCGGTGCGGTCCTCTGCGGACTGCGCACGGCTCCTTGGGTTCAGGGTGAAGTCAACGGGAGCTCGCCGGTTCTCGCGTAATGGGAGGTGACAGTGAAACGAAGGGGGGAGACGGCGGGGAAAATTTGGAACCGGATATCCAAGCGCAAAAGAACCTGATCCAGAACCCGGGAACGTCACTAAGCGTTTGAGAGCGCAGGAAGCGGCACCGTGTCCGTCTTTGCACGGCTGTCGTGCACGTTTTACCCCAGACTGCATCTGTCTTACATAAGACATATGCTATATATTGCCTGACAGGGGCAACTCCCTCGTTCTTCCCACCGTACAACCTCGACAGAGCCGTCCAACATCAACATCTCCTCTCCAAATAGGAGCTCCGAGCCTCCTCTGGTCCTCGGAGTATTGCGGCGGAGTAAATCTCCACACAGTGGGCACTATTCTTCTAGAAAGGGCTTCAGGGTGAGGAATTTGGACACAGCCACAATGGCTTCATTATTCTTCTGTTGCCTGGCCCGCTGAGAGTCTAAAACAGCTCTCTCCGGACTGCTGTCAGCCAAAAAAAAAGAGAGAATTAAACCGTGAGGTCTCAGCAGAGGGCCAGCGTTTGACAACTAAGTCACCTAAAGGTTCGCTTGCACATCTCTGCTTAGTGTTTTCCATTAATAAAACCAACCTCAGAATATTAAAGCTTAGACTGAAAACTACAGCATGAACCATCTTGGAGTTTTCTGCCACTGTGGGAATTGCTTCGGTTGAGGAGCTACGGTTATGATTTCAGCGATACGGTCATGTGTGGCCTCGGTGGTCGTATTGAACTCGAATCTACTGAACCTCGCCGAATCTAAAATAGCTGCCCGTCTTTGATTGCTTTGTGGCACGTGGGCTCATACAGTATCTCACCGTATCGTGAGCTCCTTGAGCCTCGGATCAAACGTGAAACACCAGACTAGGCCACAAACTGTGTACTGCATAAACTCGCTCAGCTTTCCAATAGTCAGGATTGAGGGCAAGCCTGCACATCTTCTCAGCTCAGAGATATTTCAGTGTGTATTAAAAAGAAAAAACGGCATGACTTTGGGCCAAACTTTGACAATTAGCTAGTGATCTGATACTAAGTTGCACGTAAATACATGTAAATGTGCGCAAACAATTTGCAAACAAACAAACCTAGTCCCATTTTTTCCCTTCGTCCTCTCATTCTATGCTATATTACATCCCAAGGGGTGTTTGAATTTAAAGCAAGCATGAAATCCAAACCCTTCAAGCAGATTAAATTCAGAATCAAGCAGCCCATGTAAATGCTGTGACAACAGGGGGCCCTGTGCAATTAGCATGCTGGCTACTGCTAGTGCAATTAGGCAAACCAGACAGCAAGAGCTGGGAGCCGGGGACATTGAGAAAGGGCCCGTATTTCCATTTTTTCCAGAGGACAGAAGTGTGCAAATCAGAACTAGAGAAATAAATGTTTCTGTTTCCTAATTTAACAGTCTTAACTTTATACATTGAAAATAAACCAAGAAAAAGAAATGTACTGTTGCTATGGGGAAATTTGTCAGTAAACAAGCCCAGAGCAGAGAGGCTGTTGGGAGAAAAGACCCATTTATGGCGCTTTTCCACTGCGTGGTGCGACTCGGCTCAGCTCGGTTTGCGTTTCCACTGCAGTTTAGTACCGCTTTAGAGTGGGCGGGATTATTCACATGTCGTTATAGTTGCGCCGCCTCTACTGCCGCGACTCCTGAAAAACTTTTTCATTCCGCATCTCCCCATCAAGCTCTCGCTAGATCCGCTACTCTGCTATCAAGGAGAGGAACGTCTGTACTTCCTCAACAGACCATGAAACAGCCATTTTTTGGTTGTTAAAAAAAGTGCGCTCGTTCAAAACAGTTGCGTTTGATCCTTCGCTGGCTGTGCTGATTTAAATCTAGCGGTTCTGTTGTGTTTGTGTCACAAGTTCAGTGACGCAGGTAGTGACGATTCTCTCCGGCCAATCGGTGATCAGCAGAGTTTACACGTCATGTTTTGGTAACGGTACGGTTCACTTGGAACCTCAACCGAGGTGGTACTAAAAAAAGTACCAGGTACCAGGTACTGTACCCAGTGGAAAACCCCCCAAAAGTGAACCGTACTGAACCGTACCGTGCCGTACCATGCAGTGGAAAAGCGCCATTAGAGGAATCTCTCAGGTGGATCCATCAAAGTGGCAAGCTGAGGAACACAATGGAGGACCACCTAGAGGAATAAAATGCTCTCATTTGAGGGTAAATCACATAAACAAGCATGACAGGAAAATTCTCTCCGAGTGTCCCACTGGAAATGCATGAAAACAATTTAGACTTAAACAAAAGGTAAAATTAACATCAGTAAACAAAACCTGAACCCAGGATACAGAACGTAAGATGAAAATCATTTAGAGTACTTGAACTACTAAAAGAAAATGAAATGAAATGCATCATTTACTCACCCTCATATCGTTCCAAACCCGCATGAGATACTTTCTTCTGTGGGAATGAAAAGATTAGGGTTTATTCAGCACAGATGCAACTGATCAAAAGAGAGAGTAAATACATTTATAATGTTATAAACATTTCCATTTCAAATAAACGCTTTTCTTTTAAACTTTCTATTCATCAAAGCATTCTGAAAAATGTTAAGCAGCACAACTGTTTTCAACATTGATAATAATAAGAAATGTTTCTTAAGCAGCTAATCAGCATATTAGAATGATTTCTGATGGATCATGTGACACTGAAGACTGGAGTAATGATGCTGAAAATTCAACTTTGCATCACAGGAATAAATTACATTTTAAAATATATTTAAATAGAAACCAGTTACCTTAAATTGTTAAAATATTTCACAATATTGCTGTTTTCATTGTATTTTGGTTCAAATAAAGGCATGGTGAGCATAAGAGACTTGTTTCAGAAACATTAAAAAATCTTATTGACTGAACTTTTGAGTTATCACAAAGTTAACATGACTTCAGAAAGCTAAATAATAATGCAATAATGCAAAATAATAGAAAGTCAAACAGGTTTGGCATGACACGCAGGTGTGTGAATAACAATTTTCATTTTTAGGGTGAACTCACCCTCTAATAACATACTGTCAAAACATACAAAGAACAAGACATTTTTTTTTTTCAGTTTGTCGGCTGATTGATCCCTGATAGGTCAAAAGTTTTGGCTCCATTTTGTTTTCACATTCATGCATCTTTCCAGTGTGTTTACGTGTCATATTGATGTGGACAGCTGCCACGAGCGATAGTTCCAGTGCGATGTGCCATTCCCAGACTGCTGATTTTGGAGAGCTCTGTGATCTCCCATTGGGTTGAGTGTCTTTAGCCCAAGGGCTTAAACTCATCTCACACTCCCAAAGCCCAACTCTGGACACATGACTACCTGTCAGGGGACAGGCAATTGGGCTGCTCGACTGCAGCTGGGGTCCAGTACACACACACACACACAGTCATTTAATGGAGCATGCCAAGGTGATGGCAGACTTCTCCTGCATGTCTAACCCTTGCTGCTCATTTTCCCCCCCAGTCAGTCTGGTGGGTCTTATTTGACATCTATTATAATGTGGTATAGACTCCATAGCACTCACAGCATGGTGAGACCGGAGATTCAAACACTGTGGTGAATATTACACTTTACTTTCGTAGACTTTAGTCAGAGCAGATGCCATATTCAATTCGACAAATGAAAACGAGGCTTTGGGATAAAAGTACAGCCTGTTCAATATGCCGTCCCTTTCAGCCAAAAAACACTGAAAACGTCAAATTTCCAGTGGTCATAAACTCTGGAAAATGAGTTGTGGAAATTAAACAGGACCTAAGACCTTAAGGCAGTATGACATAATGAACAGACCATACATCTGACCATCACAACCTCATTTTCATTTGTAAATTGAATACGACATCTACTGGAGCAAAATCAAATATTAGATATACAGTTTGGAATTGATATTATTATATTATATTATATATTCAGACTAATTCTCAAAAGAACTAAGAATGATTAATTAGATATATCTTATTCTTAGTTCTCTTAGTTATATAAATGTGAGAAATTATGTCTTTTAATGCAAATATAAACTGTGCACATATTTTACAAAACTATTTTATATAAATTAAAATTGTTATATTTTTTATTTTTATAATTAATATAATAAACATTAATATTATAGCGCTTTGGATATGAGAAAAGTGCATTATAAATAAAATTATTATTATTATTATTGTTAATATTTTTATAATATAAATTTTTTCACTCTATTTATTTATTTATATTGTTTATGGTCAAGTTGGGTCAAATTGGGAAGGAAAATGACTTTCAAGAATCACTTTCAGGAGGATCACTTTTAAGAAACTAAAATAAGAGTTTTGATTTGCCAAAAATTTTTGGTTACTTCATAATTTCTATTCTACCATTCACTTCACTATTATTTAAAAATACGAACAATAGCTATAGTGTGTGTATGTGGTCATGAAAAAAAAGAAGAATGTAATGACTAAATTCCAGCCGTTGCAAGAAAAAAAAAAAGCTGGCATAATGTCAGAGATGCACAGAAAGAGGATCAGTGCAGGTTTTCTTTCCTGTTGCCTGTGGTTCTCTCTTCCCCTTTAGGCTAGCAGTACTTCCTCCAGCTTAGGAGCACACGGGCGGCAGTAGAGAAGACTTCAGCTGTCCTGAGCAACCACAAAACACAACATCTGTGCAGCAAACCACAAAAACGGCAAGACCTAGAAGCATCTATTTCAAATGTTGGTTCTAAAGACATCTTATTAGAAGTAACAAGCTTCAGCAATGATATCAGAGAACACTTTTGGTAACACTATGGTACTTTTTAACCAAGGTAGTACACACATTAAACTACAATAATTTCTCTACAAAAACAGTGCTATTTTAACAGATGCTCAATGACTCATGTGGCTCATAATCATGTTTTTCTTGGCAGTTATTCTAGGTTACTCCAAACATACTGATCACAAATAGGAAAAATACTGGAAGTGCTGGAACCAGTGTTAATTTTGACAGGCATTTTTGATTTAGTCTTAAGCCCCGTTCACACCAAGAACGATAACTACAAAGATAACTATAAAGATAACGATATTAGCGTCCACACCAGCGAACGATATTGTCTGTTTATTCTAAGCGCACGCTCGTCTGCCGCTTTAAATTCTTGAGCTCGTTACAGCAGGATGGATTCTGATTGGCTGTTAATTTTGTATCATTCATCAGCTGGAGAAAAATCGTTTTGAAAGTGATTCCAACGATATCGTTTTTCTTTGTCTTTATCGTTATAGTTGTGGTGTGGACTCTGCTAATCTTTAATACTGAGAACGATTTTTAGAACTATATCTTTATCGTTATCTTTATAGTTATCGTTGAATACATTTTAGTCTCGTCTTATTTCGTCAATGAAATTGCAAGTTGATATAGTCCTAGTTATCATTTATTGACCTTATTATAGTCTCGTCTTCGTCTCGTCTTAGTCATGGGAAAAAATCTCGTCAACGAACATTTTTCGTCATAGTCTTCATTAACGAAATTAACACTAATAGGTACTTAATTAGGATTGCTGTCCCTTTAAGTCGGAAGGCATATCAGTGCAATTCCGCCTATCCTGCCTTCACTAACTTTAAGTTAATCTACAACGAATTGTGACTCCCGGGAAAAATCCCTACCCCTTCGGGTGCTGAGGCCATTGTTTCAGATCGCTAGTTCGCATTTTGGTAGCCCATCCACTGGCTGACATACTGAGACTAGATATGCAAACGCCCCTTATCCGATTGCAATCCAATGACAGGGACGCACATTTTGAAGGACAAGACAGTAGCCTATAGGATGCATTTTGAATGTCCAGTAGTCCTCAAATAACATTATAGTCCCGTCTTGTCTTGTTAACGAAGACGCGGCATAAATTTCGTCATAATTTTTATCATCAAATATTAGTTTTAGCTCGTCAACGTCTCGTCTTAATCACAGAAAAAAATTTTGTTAACGAATATTTTTCGTCGTCGTCTTCGTTGACGAAATTAACACTGGCTGGAACAAGTTCAATTTGCACATGTGTGACTGCAAAGAGTGAATCACAGTTGATCTAGTAGGGCCCTATGAAATTCATTTTATTTTTTTCCCAAATTCTGTTTTCTTAGGGTGAAGTCATCAGTGTCCTTTACAGGACGTACTTCTAATCCCTGATCATACAGAGATAGAAAGACGTTAAATGCAGCATGTGTCCTGAAGAGCTGGGTGATGCTATTGTTCTCAGACGGTGGTTTGACAGAGAAGGGACTTCAAGACTGTATAATAATGCTTCACTTAAGAACAAGTGACGTTAAAGACATGATTATTGTGAGGTGACTAATTCTACAGCAGCACAGATGAGAGCCACTGCTCCTGAAGACACATTACAATCTAGAAATACTTCAGAATAATAGTTGACAATGAATCATATTTTTATATTAAAAAATAATATATAATATAAATGACTAGGTTCACTGTAAGAAAAATAAAAAGTTGAGAAAACTTCAAAGTTTAAGGCAACCAGCTTCAGCAGATTTTTGAGTTTTC
>NW_015660890.1:1697363-1712772 GCF_001515625.1 Sinocyclocheilus rhinocerous
TCAAATCTGCTGAAGCTGGTTGCCTTAAACTTTTAAGTTTTCTCAACTTTATTGAGATTATATTATATACGTTATATTTCACTCCAAGATCATTATTTTTGATTTAAGTACATTTTTTTTTTTTTTTTTAGTTGGAGACATTTGAGAATTTCTCAATTTTCAGTACTGTAATAAAAAATAAAAAAAGTGCTACAAATTGTATTATTACTAATATTACTATTAGTAGAACTGTCTTTTTAAATTTGTAATACATATACAGTACATGCATGCCACACAAACATACTGAGATACAGTGATAAATCTTTAAAAAAAAATTATTATTAATCATTTATTAACTTATTTATTAATTAATTTACTTATATATTTTATTATATATACATATATACACTTACTGTAACACAGAGACAAATATTTTATTGAAGATATTTCTTCATACATTCGCTCATTTATTATTTTATTTATATGTTAGCATCATGCTAATTGTGAAGGTTTCACCTTATGAAAAAGAAAGAAATATATAGAATAGATGGAAAAATAGAACTTATTTCTTTGTTTTGCATGAGGTGAAATATGATTGGAACTAAATATAATATTGCACTGATATATTGCATTATCTGATACCATCCATGATACTTCCTTGACGTTCGTCTCGACCTCAAATCTTTCAGAATTTCAAAAGAGCTACATAACAGATTAGAAGAGAAAAAAACAGATGAATGAACACAGAGAGAGAGAGAGAGAGAGAGAGAGAGAGAGAGATACTGAGCGTGTGCCATGAAACTCTCATGTGGGTACATAAACATTAAGGCCAAGGAATGGAAAAGAGCATATTTGAGTGTAAACTGATGATCATATTAAAGCACTGTGGGCTCACTCTGTGGCCTGTTTCTGCTTTAAAACACGGACTTCCACTTTTTACAGAGGGGGTTTTCTACTCAAGGTTTGGCTGCACGGTGAGGTCTTTGGACAACGGCCCCTCGCTGGCACGGACAGCCACTAGGCACGGACCAGAATGTTTCAATTACAGTCCACGTGATCGAGAAGCGCTACCAAAAATGATAGAACAGATGCAAAACCGAAGCAAAGAAAGCTGCAAACTGCAAAACTTGTAGACACATTGCTCGAAAGCAACGAGGCGAAAGCTATTTTCATCTGCAATATCACAGAAAGCAGTGAAACAAAAGGTTTCACTAACAAAGCTTTCCACAGAGACTTGACACTGGTGTTAGTATCTATTTACATACTGAGAATGCGCTCGCAGCAATTTGCATAATGTTTTCTGTAGCCGTGTGCTCTGGGGAGCTGCATTGTAACATATTGGTGCTTAATGAACTCTGAAAAAATAGATTTTCCACAGAGTAAATTAAGAAATGCATTATAGCTGTTAAAGCAATCTTGGGGGAAATCTGAGACTTCTACGGCGAAAGTATGCTTAGAAAGTAATAAATTACACGTTACACTTATTTGCTTTAATTCATGCTAATTTCACCCAATTAATGTATCACAGAAGCTTTGTGCGCTGTCACAAGAGATTTAATTATTTATCCAGGGATTTTGTTTTTCTTCTTGTATGTTTGCCACATATGTGTGATAGCGTCTACCTCAAAGCACGTATATTGGTTGAAGTGTTTATGCTAATAAACGTCTGATGTATTTGCACTGCTGTCTTAATGACTCTGTGTGTTTACTTTTTACACTGATTCGCTGTTATTTTTATTGCAGCTAATGAGCGTGGCTGTGTCCCAAATCACACTAATAGTATGTACATCTCTGATGATGAAGTACATACTTTTATATATGTCGTAAGACAATGAACCAGTGGTGAGAAATAAAACCACACCATAAAACTGAGTCTCCCTCATCACATGCAAGCATTAAAATGTAGCTTATCCAAGTCATTTAACTTGTAGCTTTAGGCTATATATTTTAAGTCAACACTAATGCAGCTTCTCAATTTAGTCCGCAATCTGACATATTTAAGATACAAGACAGGACATTCAACGAGAAAGAATCAGCCAAAACAGAACAATTATGCCACAACCTCCTCTTTTCAGCACAAAGAAAGAATGCACACTTTAAAAATCTACCAGAAAAAGTATGCAATCTTTGACATACTATGATTTGAGATGCACTAATTCTTATTTTGCAAACGGATAGTATGTGAACTGGCTTGAGCTGGGCGATATGGTAAAAAATATTATCATGATATTATTTTTCATATCATATGATATTTATCATCATTATAATGGGGAAGGAAATGCTTTTCATAATTAAACTCCAATAGAGCCCCTAAATTATGTGTTTTTTGATTTAATACAAATTTATCATCAAAATTGTGTCTAATAAAAATTTATTAATAAAACTTTTAAATGTAATCAAATGAATGCAACAACTGATTTACAATAAAATACTGCATTTTTATTTTTTTGTCAAATAAGATGCTGCACAACAGAACCGTAAAAATTATGAAAGAATATCTTGGGTGTACAATATTCCTTAAAAATAAAAATACTATTGTTATTACTTTGAAAAAAAGTACATTTTAATGTATTTATACTGTTATCAAACTTTTATTTGGCGGTTTGTCATGAAGCATTTGAGTTTCATTGTGCATTTGACGGTAGCTTTTCTCAAATGAAATGGTGAAAAGCTAAAAGGTGACTCTCAGAGCAGGTCTGGAGATGAAGTTCATGATGCAGACATTAAAAACATCAGGCGTCACATGTGTTTGAGAGACATAAAACATGCAGACTTACTAGCGACATGCACTGACTGGCTGTTGTTGAGTTTATTTCTGATGTGTGATAGACTGTTATTAGTCCATATTGAGCAAAAATGTCCAGAGCTTATCATCGTTAAACAATATCTTATCAAGACTGCAATAAAACATATTGCCCAGCCCACATGCATCACATAACATGCACTGCAGAAAAGTCTTTTTCTGCTGAAAAAGCAAGAAAGAGATAGAAAAAAGTGGATAGGAAAACCCCTTCTGTGTATTACACAGTATGGCCGGCCTATGGGCGGCTTCTCATGAAGCATGAATCTCTGATTTGCAAGACTAAAACAGAGGCCTGATTGTGTCTGTGTCCAGGCTGCAGTGTTCTTCCTGTGAGCGACATGGACAGGAGATCTGCCTTCCTTCCTTTGCGCTCTGGCACATGCCGATGAATCATTGTTTACAGACTTTTCAGATCTGCTGCCCTCACAGCAACCTTCCTGACAGGACTTTTCCATTCACTCAGAATCCGTGCGTGTTGAAGTCTGACACTGTGAAGTCGAACAAGCCCTTTTTACAATCTAAGGTTAAACTCCTCTTCTTCTTCTGGGCTATGTTGACATGAAAGTAAAGCTAGCTGTTCAAAAACACACTCTCTCTCTCACACACACACACACACACACACACACACATACACAAGCTGTTGCGTCTCACGAGAAGTCCTATAAGGCATCTGTGGACAGTTTCAAACATTTGCACTCCATGCAACACAGTTCCACTCACTGTACAAGCCAGTTGTAATGTCTTAAAGGCATTGATACACATCATTAAATCCCACAGATTCTGTCGTACATGCTGTAATCATTGGGCTTGAATTAGAGCTTTGTTTACCGGCTACAGTAAACAAAAACCTCTATCTACCACCCAGACCTTTTTACAGCCTGTGCACTAACTATTTAGGGGTATTACCAGTGCATGTGTTTAATTTTGGCTGTATTTATGTCTTTAACTTGAAAAACATTTGAACTAAACTATTATGCAAGTAATTAATCTTTTTTGTGTGATGAAAAAGCTGCTTTATTCAAAAATAGTTTTTGCGAAATGTATTTTTTTTTTTCTTGTTTTCTTAGAGACAGGTTTCAAATGCTGCTTTATTAGATTTTTTTGTTGTTGCATAAATTACCTTTGTAACAAAAAATATATTATTTATTTATTTTATTTTTAGCCAATGACAATGTTTTCTTGAACACATGGCATGGAAATGCAGCTCTATTCAATAATAACTTTTAATGAACAACTTTATTTATTTATTTAGCTTGGCAATGACAGTTCTGTTTTCCCGAACACAAGAAATTGAAATGCTTTATTCTAAAATAGCTTTTGCAATATCTTTTTTTTTTTTTTTGCATAAATTGTCATTATTTTATTTTAAATTATTTATTTATTTATTTAGCCAATGAAAATTTAATTTTAAATACATGGGATAGAAATTCTGCTGTACTCAAAAATTGCTTTTTTGTGGTACAGTATATTGATTTTTTTGGCATAAATTATATTCAGTACATGGAAACAAAGCTAACTAACTCCTGACAGATAAAATCAAGTAAGTTCCTAAATTGTCACACTGTAGAAGTAGAATGGCTTACGAAGGCAGTTTCATTATGACAAACAAACAAATCTGCCCACAACTGACACATTTATAGCGCTGTCAAAAAGTTTTAATCGCAGACTAAACCAAGGATAAAGAGACCCCCTGCCCAACATCCCCCTTCTCTATAGCGACACTTTCAATTTCTGCGGCAGCTGTGACTGTCCCATTCTGTTGAAATTAAAAAGCTTATGTGCTGCTGGTTTTTCCAGTAAATTAGAGAAAACAAAATCTCCTGATTAGTCAATTAGGTGCCACATTAGTCTGGGACTTAATTAAAAGATAGGGCAGCCTCTTTAAGGATATGCTACGATGTGTACAGAATGTTTAAACAGGAGATAAACTCGCTTGTTAAAACTTGCTGTGAGTCACTTGACATCTTACACGACTGCATCTAGGGCTTTACAAATAGAATGTCAGGCTGCTGCGCTCCACAGATCTTGCTATGCTAATCTGGGACGGGTCAAGAAGAAGTGCCACGCAACACCAGCTGGCACAAAAGGCTGTAAACACTCACGGAATCACAGGCTTGGCAGTCCAATGAGCTGATGCAAGCAGACACGGACAGATATTCTCATGCATGGTCAGACACATAGGTAACCCTGCTTGGACTGCACTTTGGAAGACTGAGGAGGATACTTGAAGAGACAGTATAGGGAAGAAAAATCCTAAACGAGATTGCTTTATAATCTCAGTTTTTTTTCTCCTAGACAGCAATGAGATTAAATGGAGAGCAAATGGTGAGTTTTCCTTTCAAGGCTCCTGTTTCTCAGATGTTTCTCCTCTCACCGATGTCTCAAATTGTGCTGGCAAGTGCAATCAAAGTCAAAGATCTCAATTTGAACTCAAACACTTCTCAAACACTTCCAACATCAAAACGCTATAGGTATTCACTCCCTACTGTATGTCAGTAATTGTCGCATTTATTTCTGTTTTAATCATTTTAGGAGAAGCATCTGAGGAGACTTGCAGCGAGTAAAAGTCTTCATTTGCTCTGCATTTACTCCGAGTGCTATCAAGGACAAACAAATGAGATATTAAAGTTGTTACTGTAATGAAAACTGATAACTTTAAGTTTCGTAGGAAAATAATTAAGTTAAGTAAGTTAATTACATTTCTGGAGCTATAAAACAGCAATCTGCAAACAGTAACATTTTATCTTTTAATTCCTACTGTAGGTTTGCATAATAACAATTTAATAACAATAATGACAATTGCATAATTATATTGCTCCAAAAGCAACCTTAGGTGAAATATCTAAGACAAAGTTGATATTAAAACATAACTAAAATCCTATGACAAAGCAACCTCTGAATAATAAAACTTCCCTCTGGGTAAATGTATAACTGCTCATTGACTTCCTCAGTAGTTGCGGAAATAATAATAGAGATGATCAGGTATATTGCATCATTTTCAGCAAATGGCGACTGTAAATTCACAGAAGACAATCCAGACACGGCGCTACCAAATTCATATCCGTAATTTAAGAGATGAGAAAAAGGCAGATATTTCCTTTTGAGGCGGAATAAATTATGCATCATTTCATTCCAAAGAGAGGTAATATTATACTGGCTTTGTCTGTCCTACTTCATAAATCCTGAGCTTTAAAACACTCACGAATGCATGCACACCAACACGATCCCTTTCACGCTAACACACACACACACACACAAAAGACACAATTTTTGCCAGTGCCGCGAGATTTAGGAGCCGGTACACTAAAACATCACAGTTCACTGGCTGTGTTGCCATCTCAGCGTCACATTCTATCCAGAACAATGCGACAGCTGACAGCTTGCACAAAGATTCATCCTGCTAAGCGGAATTATTTCTGCCATGTGCTAATTTATTAACAACCTGTGCATGCTCTAATGTAGCAAATTTGCATATACATTTTTAACCTGGAAGCCAGATCATGAATATTCCTCAGGCAGTGGAGTATTTCTCTTTGTTAGTCACTTTCGATTCTTAGAAGAGGGACTGAGATGAGAAAGAGAAGCCACAATCGCTCCAATCTTCCATGAGGCACGTATTTCTTCCAGGGCCGTATTCTGGTCCTTCCTTAAGCTTCTGCTCAGAACACAGCAGAATCCCACATTAAACCTTTTATGTTGCAATTTACTGCATCCACATGCGTTTGACCTGAAATAACGTAATAATGCAGGAAATATATCACATTCAGTAATGCAGAAGTAGTGCAAGCACAGTGGAATGAGGATGGAGATTAGATGAATGAATGAACAAGTCTAGGAAGCTGGGGTGGTAGATTTCCATGAAAGACCACAGGACACGCAGCTATTACGAGGGTGGTGTCGGGACACAAGTGGTTATCCCTGCGAGAGCAGGCTGCAGGTGCGTGTTTCACACACCTGTGAAGTTTCCCTGTATTCCCTTGCGTCGCCCAGCGATGCAACAATCAGATGCAGGCATAAACACCACACTGCTGTGGCAATGCAACAAATAGTACCTGTCAGCCTGACAGGCTGCCTCTGAATGGTGAATAAACAAGTAAAACAGAGACATAAACAGGTGTAGCTATTGTCTGAGGAGCCTGACAAACAAATCAAGAGCATCTGTAATGGTGTAATTACAGCAGAAAACAGATTTAATCTTGTCTAAGCTTGTTCTGACTGATGATTTCTGGTGCAACCAGGGAAAGAAAAAAAAAAAAAAGGTCAATTAGTTCTGGTGCTTCGGTTGGCTTTTTTTTTTTTTATTGTTGAGCTTATTATAATAAAATATCTTTATATTATAATATCTATTTTTATCATAACATCTATCTGTCTATCATTTTTTATTTATTTTTATTTTAAATAATGTAATGTATATAATATTTATCTATTACAGTAATTACAACCTTGGAGGACATCGTCATGAAAATAAATGTCATAATGTAAAAACCATACTGATAGACATCTTAATGATCCTAAAATAGGCCTCATTTTCTTTAAACAAAATATACATTTAATTTTTCAGTTGACTCTAGGGTAAAATATGGGTCTCGTGATATTCATACTAGCACACTCTATCATAATGTTTTGATGTCAGTGTAAAGACAGCATCAGATCTGCACACTGACAGACTTGAGTAAATATGCTAGCCAGATTTGACATGCCACTGACTTCACCACAAGATATCAGACTGAAAAAACAAAGTGATTAAATTGTTTATCTTTCATAAACCATGAATTCCACAGCCGATTGACAAAACCATAAATAGCTAAATGTGCTGCACATTCAGATGCATATTTAAAGGCCAGAAGAAAACTGATATGTTTTTTTCTTTACATAATTACTGTCAAATCCAGCGTGTGTGGATCGCGATACACACACTCAAAGCATCACGGCAAACAAAACTGCCAATCATTGAGAATGACTACAGACTATTGAGGCCTTTCATTTAAGTGATGTTAAGAGCAAACAATCAACCCCCGTGCTTTGGTACCCACAACACATACATATCAAAGAATGACAAGTAGCAAAGGTGACATCCAATTTATAGCTCAATGACTGCGAACAAGCAAATAAACAGGCATTTCCGAACCACGCGTCCAATTCAATTTGCCTCTCCCATGGTTCAATGCATTTAGGGAAGTGCAGAACTTTAATGTCTTGCTAATAGGCTAGACAAGCCTTCACAGCTAACTCTTGGTAAGCAGTTGAAAAAGTTGCATATGAAAAGCTAAGACATGTTCAAAATACGTCTCAATGTGTCTCTTTCATTTTAAACCCAAAGCCGGTGTTGTCAGTGCTCAACTTCAAAAAGACGAACCGTAGAAACTTTGAACCGCTCCGTGCCCCGTCTGTGGCTGTGGGCTTGTTTTCCTGATCTCACTAACTACCGCTTGCTGTCGTTACATTGCTGTTGCTTCGCCTGCAGGTAAAGAGAGATTAAACAGCATGCGGTGCCCTTGTAAAGTAGCAAAGGTTTTATGGAGGGGGTCTTTAAATATTTAAGGTGTGAGTACAATGAGGCAGAGCTGAAATACAAAATACAAACCTGCAAATCATTTACATTTCATTCGCTGTCTATTTTACACTTAATACCATTTTTAGGAACAAAATTCCAAAAAGGAAGATAAAAGCACAATATGACAAGCTGTTTGTCGTGAGGTGATTGTCATAGGTTAGAAACAGGCTGTATTTTTCCTCGTTCCCAAAAATAACGCACAAAAGAATTCAAAATAAACATCTTCTGCTATATAAAAGTTTTTCATGTGACCCTTTTTTGTCACTTCACAACTGTATTTCAGCAAATTTGAAATCTGAAATTACAAGAAAACAAAAATATTGAATGCAAAACATCCCCAGCCCTTGTCACAGTCAATTAAGTTGGCTAGGTAATGAGGCCATTTGCATTGTAAAGCATCCCCCATGTGTGAGGGTTTTAATGGGGACAGGACCTGAGGAGATTAATTGAGAGTGACATTTCTTGAACTCTATTTTTCCCCCTTCCATGTCCTCCACGTCTTGCCTTTGCTTACCTGACTGACAGATCTACCCTTCAAACTCTACTATCTGAAAGACTGTCCACTCAAAAGCCTCATTGACTCTGATGTTTAAAAAGGGCAGGATGGTACATTATGCATATGGCGATGAACAGAAGTGCTCGACTTCAAGACAAGGGATGGGTTTGGTTCACAAGGCAACATTTTTTATATTAACCGAACAGTTATTGAACACTAATTTTACGCAAATTGATTCAATAATACTTATTCGACATTATTTAAGAAATCTTTCAAAACAAACAAATAAAAAATGATGTGCATTATGCATTGCAAATAATGTTGATATGTTACTCAGATTGTGTTCTGGTCATTTTGACCAGGAGAGGAACTTCTTTTTCCCAAATATGCTGGTTATTGTTAATGTTATTACACTGGACTAAATCCGACTGCTATGCTCATACAAGGTATAACAACTTCCCAAAAAATACAAAAATGGTTCATTTTTGTACTTTTTGGGAATCTTCCCATTCAAAAATTACCGGCCTACTACCAAATATTGGATTCAATCTTTGTATCAACTTTCTTTCAATTAGCACAGTTTTTTTTTTCCATTTTGGAAATGTTTGGTTGTAGGTCTCCTTGATCACTGACCTCAGTTTTTGAGTGAATATTGCCAAAATGATCCACACATAATGCCTTTTTTGCATAAGGTGCATAAGCTCAGATCAAAGAGCAGTGTTGCCAGATTGGGCGGTTTTGAATTTTATTGTGCATAGGCTAATTGTTTAACAAACAAGCCCAAGTATGCATGTACTGTATCCAATCAGTCATCACAACGTTACTAAACACACACACACACACACCGCAGAGGCGCTGGTGCTGATGTAAACGTCGACAGCCGCACTTATCGAGAGCAGCAGACAGACGTTATGATTCATGAGTGACAAGTTTTTAGCGTGATAAGTTATAACGTATCTGATTTTGAATGTAGTATGACTGTATATTTACGTAATCACAATGACTAAATATTTGTTAAAGAGTGGGACAGTGACTCAACTCTCAAAACGTGAATTATTGTGGAGTGAGATGACACGAAGGCTCTATCACTGCAACTCCGAAATCAGAGCACATTTGACTTAATCAAAACCGAAACTAATGTCGGTTTATACGATCCTGTCTTATATCTTTTAAACGGCCCAGATTGATAAATCCTTGAAAACTGCTAGACTTGATTAGCTTTGTGACACGAAGGCTCTATCACTGCAACTCCGAAATCAGAGCACATTTGAATTAATGAATCAAAACCGAAACTAAATATCTTGGTTTATACGATCCTGTCTTTTATCTTTTAAACGGTCCAGATTGATAAATCCTTGAAAACGGCTAGACTTGATTAGTTTTGACTTTGCAAAGTTCTGTATTATGTTCTACAATATGAACTTAACAAGAGGCTTCCGACACGAAGGTAAGTGCATTATTGTTGTTGTTGTTGTTTTTTTTTAATTGTCGGATTATAATTCAGTGTGCATCAATGAATGACACAGTTTTGACTGTCATTGTGTGTGCATGAACGAGTGTGAAATACCTGCACTTTTTGCATTTAAATTGGATTATTCTGACTGCTGACATTGAAAATGATGCATGTGTTGTTTCGAGGGTATCGGTTAATTTCTTGATTGCCGTTTTGACAGTGTCTGCTTGCATATTTTATTCATGTTCGGTAGCCTAATTCTCTTTAATGTAGGCTATTTGCCCCGATTTGATCCGTTTAACTAGGAAATGTATCTAACGTTATATTTATATTATTTTGTCGTCATTATTTTTTTTAAGGAGTTAAAAATGGCCCTTATCAACCTTGATTTACATATTCAATCACATTATTTTGACAGTTAAAGTTTTGAGCGGGTTTTTGTGAGCTTTTGGGCTGGAAATCGTCCATCCAATCTGGCAACACTGTCAATGAAGCCTATGACCAATCAGTTCCAAAAAGAACAAAACCTCTGCTAATTGAAAGAAAACAGGTTGACAAAAACTTGATTCCAAGATCTGGTCATAATATAGCATAATGCGGGATTTACAAGCAATTTTTAAAAAGCTGATTTTCAGCACAGCACAAGAGATATTATATAACTGACAAATAGGGAAATACTTCTGTTAATTGATAAAGGGGTCTAATTTACAGTTCACAAAGTGTACAGAAAATATAACCTTTGAAGGCCACATATCTCTGTACAAGACCACATTTCAGAAGAATGAAGCATTGCTTTGGCTCTACAGTCTAGAGACCCACACTGCAGGAACCGCGGGACCCAACGCAACAGGGTGCGGCGCGGGACAACTCTTGATGGGCGAGTGCGGGTGGGAAGAGACTCGTGTGTGTGCGGAATGCGGGAGAATAAAATGATTCGCGGGACTCCCGCAAAATAGAAATTATCTAAACATAAAATGTCTAAAACATAAATTGTTATTTATGTGTTGCACAAAAGCAAAAAGAACAACTAATACTTGCTTTTCTGTTAAAATAACAGTGGTTTGTGAAGGTTGATGCTTAGCCTAAATAACAAATATTTTATCGGGAGCATTTATGCTGGGATATTGTGGATCTTAGGAGATGTTACAGAACCATTTAATGTAAATTTCTTTGATATGCTGAAAGAAAATCTATATAGATTACTTTTATGCGGGCTTTTGTGGGCTGGAGTGGGACAAAACATGAATGTCGCGGGCGGGAGCGGCCCAGATAAGATATTTTTCTGCGGGAGCGGGCAGGTGCGGGACAGAAAAGACAGAATCTTGCAGGAGCGCGAGATCCGTCCCGCGCAGGTCTCTACTACAGTCCTTCTGACATAAATATCACTAAAGCAGCCATAATGTTGGGTTAGCTAAGGGCCAGAGGCCGGTAGTTATCATCTTTAAGCTCATTATCATTCAATATCATACTACACGCTTGCACAAATCAAACTGCATATTTGCTTGTCCTCTTATGATGCAAGAACAGTGCAACTACAACTCTGAATATGCAATTTTAGAGTACTACAAAAGGTGCCGGGCAACGGCAGATATTCATTTCCGGCATCCGGGGTGGGGGTGGTGGCCACGGGTCTCTAATGACTTATTTAATATTGTAAGAGAAATGACCCGGGTACCAAGGAGCGCTACGTCTCTTCAGTCTGAAAACAGAAACAATGGAGCCAACTTAATTGTGACATTACAAGTGGTGGCACAGAGAGGAACAGAGGGGGTTTGATTAAAAGGAGAAGAGGTGGATGACTTTGTGAAAAGGTCACTGCACACTTACCTGGACTTCTCAACTCCCCCTCTTTCTGAACAAAAAAAAGTGGAAGAATATGGAGAAAAAAGAATAGAAAAACTCTCCCATGTGATTAGAGACGACTTCCAATATTTTCAGCAATGCCATTAGTGAAATAAGATGGTAATTTTCTGGCAGGCGGTATCTGGGCAGAAAATGACAGAAGGAAGTGAGGGGGCGGCAGCAGGTTGTCGGTGGGAACAGAAGGCAGCACAGGTGGGGTGGTGTCGAGGTTAATTGAGAGGTTAACAGGGACAAAGGTTTGTCAAAGGTCAGGGAAGACCACCAGCCAGTGGAAAGGCTCTGGTTTCTCCTGACTTGTGCAATGCGGGTGGCCATGTTCCTGATGTAGCGGCACAATCCCTATTTCTTTAGTGAATGAGTTTTATTAAAAGGCAGATTTTAGTCATTAGAAACCAAGGTGGCTAATGACCAATATAATAAAATGTTGAATATATATACTGTTCAGACATTTGGGGTCATTTAAGATTTTTTTTTTATTTTTTTTATTAAAACTTTTATTCAGTAAGGATGCATTAACTTGATTAAAAGTTACAATAAAGATTTAAAAGATACAATAAAGAAGGTTATAAAAATTCTATATCAATTGAATGTTTTTTTACTTTCTATTCATCAAATAATCCTAAAAAAGCATCATATTTTCCACAAACAAATTAAGTAGAACAACAACATTCAATGTTGATAATAATAAGAAATGTTGGATCATGTGACGCTGAAGCCAAAAATTCAGCTGTCATCACAGGAATAAATTACATTTTAAAATACATTCAAACACAAAACAGTTTAAATTGTATAATATTTCAGAATATTATTGTTCACCGACCCCAAACTTTTGAACAGTAGCGTTAATATAATTTGTTTTCCATGTTTGTCTATATATAAACATACAAACAAGTTCAATCATAACAAATGGGCAATACTGAAAATTTTTTAAATAAAAGGAATAGTTCACCCAAAAATTTAAAATTGCAGAAAATTTATTTAAGTTGAGGCCAATTTTCATTTTGGGGTTAACTATTCTTTTAATTTAACAAATATTCTTCACCTTTTTACTAAAATTTACTCATTAAGACTTCAAAATTAACCAAAAAAAGATTTCAAAACAAAATATGTGCATTATGCATTGCAAAAGATGTATATTACAGTATGTAACGGACAAAGGGGGAAACACTTCTGTTAATTGACAAAGGGGCAAAGTCATGCCTTTTGGAAGCATAATCAACCACCTTCCAAAACGCCTCAGACAATTTAATAGACTGCACCACTCCTCTAACTTTTAATTCAGCGTGACGTACCGTCCTGAATCTATCACAAACCTTTAAAATCTCTCTGGAGACATTACAATTTGATCCGCTGACTATGATGCTAACGATACACATTATATCCATCTCTGAACCTTGTACAGGTGAGTCAATTACCACATGCCTGAATGTGATGGGAAACAGCCCAGCTGCACTGATGCATGACATGCACCTGATAAACATTCAGACCATGGGCAGCTTTGAGAAAAACCGTGTAGCTGATTTTCAATGAATAATCACATAATTCTGCATCACAAGCAGGTACAGACGTCTTAGTCTCCAGTTTAACATTTTATTTTTAGAAAATTGCAATGTTGATGGTCCATTAACAAAACAACCCTTGGTACATACTGAAAACATTTAAAAAGTGAGGACAAAGAGGAAAAACACAGAAACATCAAAATGGGCTGAATACAGTATGAATACAGATAAAAAATGCTAAGCTCTATTCACATTCTTTTAAAAAATAAGTTTCATAATTATGGCACCTGAATTTTTATATGTGGAAAGCATGATTGTTGTTGTTTTTTTTAATAGACTATTACATTTTTGTCTGGTCGTCTGAAATTGCAATTAGCTACAGACGAGCATTAGAAGACACATTTGTGTTGCAATTAGATTTAAATAACTGCCTATTTTCATTTTTATCTTAATCATTTTTTAATTAAATAGTTGTTTTGCTCTGAACAGGGATTTTACATCAATATATTTATGCCAATGTATATATTTTTGTACTGATATATTTGTGCATTTTTCAAGTTCTCTTCAATATATATAATAAGAAATTAATTAAAATTAATTTGGAAATTAAAACCTCAAGGAAATGACACGAGTTTTAGTTTGCTTACTTACTTATAGCATCTTAAATCAACTATACTTTTGCATATTTTCAGTGTAAAAGAGGCAGTCTATGCAAGTTGTTTTTAAAGTGGGTCTCGTCAAAAGACACACAAGAACTAGTCTGATTCTGGAGAGGTAAAGTCTGTAGAGGTAAATTTGTCTGTTTTGAACCAGGTTCAGTTGAATGTTTCAGGTCAGTTCAGTCACACTGTGTTCTGAAGTGCAGTTTGGCAAATATGTCATAAGCAGTTTTGACCCGAGATGAGTCAGACGAATCACAAACACACGGCGTACCAAAGGCATTGCGCACTATGAACAAAAAACCAACTGTGTTAATGTTATGATGCTAACATTAGTTTACATAATGCCGACAAATGCCAGCTTTGTACACTTCACAAGAAGGCCTTAGGAAATGCAATCTGAACTATATGTATGATTTAACAGTCAAGGAAAATAACACTTTGCAATAGTGTATTTAGCATTCACTTAAGTACTAAAGCAAAAAGGGGCTTTTATAGTGTATCTTTAGCAGAGGCTTAATAAAGAAAAACAAAAAGTCAAGTTTACACGTAACTTGTAGAGTTACGAAAAATCTTGCATAAAGTGGATTTCGGCATCTGCATTCTACACTATTCTGTGCATCCAGTTCATCTGTATGTCTTTAAAGCACCAGCAAGCTAACTGCTAATGTCGTTTCAAGAATTTAGGGACATTTAATTAAATGAGCTACAGTAGACAGTTTAAATAAAGACTTACAAAATTGGCATCATTTAAACAGCCCTCTCTGTTTTTCAGAAACAGTTCAAAATAAAAATCCCTCTTAACACCCACAAAGGCTTGACCTCTGACAGTGTGAAAGTGCCGCGTTTCCACTCAAATTACAGTGATGTGCAGCGCAACCTCAAGTTGTGTGACGTCTACCGTTTTAATTTCAACATCTGCAAGTTTTTAAAATTATAAAGTGTGAAGTGTCTTTAAAAACAAAATGTCAAAAACCTCTGCAAAGAGATGTAAAAACAGTAAATAGAACAAGCTCTGATACATTAAAGCATTTAATATAAAGCGCTGAATATCTATGTCTTTATGCACTTTTAGTCTACGAGGATACGTGAAGTATGTCATG
>NW_015660890.1:1712865-1724231 GCF_001515625.1 Sinocyclocheilus rhinocerous
ATATATATATATACTGTATATATGTATATATATTTTTTTGTTTTTTTAAAGCAAAATTTTATTTAAGTTTTTTTTTATCATAATATGGGGTAACAAAAAGCTTTTTGCAGTATGTGTGTCGTGTGTGTGTATGTATGTGTATGTGTGTGTGTGTGTGTGTGTGTGTGTGTGCGTGTGTGTAGGAGGTGAAGACGGCGGTTTAGCAGCGGTGAGAGCAAAAGAGGAATCAGAGAAATTCAAAAGGAACGAATTCCACTTTTGGGTTGATTAGTAGCTTTGTGAATAATAGGGTTATTATCATGCAAAAGCACAGGGTTGGTCACGTAAAGCTGATTAACAGCGTCCAACATTTTCGCCAGCAAATTGGCGCGTTAATGCTGTCGTTTCCCTCATCTCTGATTAACATTTAACCTTCCTCTCGCAGGGCGTCACATACGATGCCAAATTACTGTTGTTTAAGATGACATGGATACACATTTTTGCAGGAGCACTGGCCGACCATCTTTTAGGAAATTGTGTAAAAAATAATAAAATAAATAATAAAAAAAACACAATGTATTTACATAGAGTAACCAAACAAGTGGCCTGTTCGTGAATATATATTGTTTTAAAATTACTATCTGTCCATCTGTTGGGATATTAAATAAATAAACAAACAAATAAATAAATAAATGTTTGCATTACAAAATTAACTGTTAACTGTTTGTATAAGTAAAAACTTTATTTTATAAGTAAAAAATAAATGGGGGTTTTGTCAGAGCGCTTGCCAGCAATCTGTTGGGATACGTAAATAAAATAATTAGTTATTAATTAATTTTAGCATAACCGAAGTATACTGTACTGTTTGTGTGTAAAAATAATAAATCAACAAAAGTTATGGTATACTGTAAAAAAAGTTTTTTGAAGTTGTAAATAGACTATTGCAGTTTTTTTTTTTTTTAAATCTAATTTTCACATTTAAATTAATGTGTTACTTGCCATTTCTTTGTAATTATACGTGAAATTTACTAGCATTTTCTGTGTTCCATGTTTCTACACCAATTTTTTTTTTTTTAGTGTAGATGACTCATCAACGGCTGAAGCCTTACCTCTCTCAATAGAGGTAAATACTCATATTTACTTTACAATCAGACTGTAGTGTGGTAATATGTACAGGGCATACAAAGTTAATGTGAATTACAGAAAAACATAACTACAACAAAATGGCTATGTAAAAAGAGAACACCTTTCACTAAAAAACTAAGATTACAGCTTCAATAAGCAGAAAGATACACACATTGCGCTTCCGCATAAACAGTGCCGTAGAGAATCAGTGAACCCCTACCAGCCCGGACGTGCCGCTCGGACCTCTAATCAACTGTAGAACCCAAACCGCGGTGCATTGGAGAAATCACAGCGATGTGGTGTGTATCGTTATCAGCCTAAAACGTGAATTTGCATGGCTTTCATCAGTCCGTGGTGAGCTGTCAGAGAGATCGCTGGGTTTGATTGGGCTCTGGTGAGGAGGGGGGAGAGAGAGAGCAAGGACGAGGCCTGAAGACCACTGGATGTTCATGTTTGTTTGATCAAAGTGATTTTTTTTGTAGGCGGTGGAGCTGACCAGCGGTGGTGCTGTGCAGCCTGGACAGTGTTTGGACATGAAACAAGTTTGCATGCAGGCCCACCAAAGGCTTAAAACACCAGCTTTCTGAAAGGTCAAACATCTGTACTTTTAGATTTCGCCCATGCCGACTTATAGGACAGCCACGTCAACCGTTTACAAATAAAGTACTTGCATACGATACATATTAATCAAAAATGGCATGCTTGCTATTTGATTAGTGATTAATTTAATAGTGATTCGATTTGCGCCATACCAGTGTTAATTTAGTATCCTTGAGATACTATTCTAATTTTTACTATTCTAGCAATTTTTTTAAATGTATAGTTTTTATTCATTTTATTTCAGTTTTAGTTTTAGTTATTAATTTATGTATATTAAATTAAACTAAACGAAAGTGAAAAATGTTGCTTTGGCAACGAGCTGAACTAAAATATGTAGGGATGCACCGATACCGATACTGGTATCGGTATCGGGCCCGATACTGGTCTCCTGTACTCGTACTCGTACTCGTTAAAATGCCCCGATACCAAACGCCGATACACACGCATCATTTGGATTAAAACGAAAACGTAAAAATAAAACCATTCATAGGGGCATTCACTATAAACAATTTATTTTCAACCTTAGGCATACACGACTTTCTGGCCAAAAATATCGGTATCGGCAAGTACCAAAAATAAAAGTATCGGTATCGGGCGAGTACTGGAAAAAGTGGTATCGGTGCATCCCTAAAAATATGTTACTTTTTTTTTTTAATTTGATGTTATTTGATGTTATTTTATTTTATTTAAATTTCAATTTATCTCAAGTAATGAAAATTTTTTTTATGGTTTCTAGTTTTAGTTAACTATAATAACCCTGTGCCATCCTATTAAACAAGTACGAAAAATTACACGTGTCCACATCGATTCTTTCGCTCTATTTTCCTTGTCCTTTTTTTAGCTAACAATTTCTTTCTAGAAATGGATTTAAAAGCTACAGTACATAATGAATTCCCTTGGATGTATAATTTATCAGCAGCGATTAGTGTGAATCTTAAGGAATGAGAGTCTGTGTAATGTACACAGGAGACGGGCTGCCTTATCTCAGCTGCAAAACTGACACCGGCCCAATGAGAGGGTTCATGTTTAATGTCAGCCCGAGCGGAGGATGCCCAGATTCCGCCAGGCCAAAAACAGCCCCAGCACCTCAGAGGAAATAGTTAGAGACATCTGGAAAACTCCAAAGGCTAACATCAAAAAGAAAGGCAGCATGACATAAAACAAGCTGGAAGAGTCGCAGACCGGCAAGCGATGCGGGAACGTTCAAATGAAGACAGACTGACTGGTGCATGGGTTGTACATAGCGGCTTTAGAGACCAAATGAGAGGGGGATAAAATAAAATAAAAAAGCAGTTAATTTGCAGTCAATACGGAAGTGTGCACAGTAAACTTTTCGAAAGAGAGATCCAGATACGCTGGGGAATCTGCAAAGATGGGAAAAACATGGCATTACGATGCACCACTAATGACCGCGCTAGCTTTCTGCTTACATCCCGCAGCCTTAATTGAATTTGTCAGAGGGATTTTAGACGACTGCGTGCTTACAACAGAACACAATCACAAACATGCCATCACTCAAGGTCCTAACCCACCCGCAACAGAACAAAAGATCTCTCAATTAGTTGATTTTCTGCTGGGGTTGCCGTTATCGCAGCCAGCGACGGCAGCCAAGAACACGAGGAATCGCAATCCCCTGAGCAGAGATCTTGTAAAGCTTTATTCTTCAGCTTCCCAGGCTGTTTAGAGGCTAATTTCACAGGCAAACAGATTATGGTAATCCGTGTAAACATTAAAACACAACAGCTTGCTGTTTTCCAGGGGGAAATTACTACTTAAGAGAGAACATATTGATTCAAAACACAGTTCTACAAATAATGCATTCACGCACACAAGCTGTAATGAGACAGACTTATTGAACTGTTCACCCACCCCACCTCCAATTAAGATGTGAAAACTATGACGCCTTTTAAGATACACATTTCTGTTAAATCCGTGGGGAGATGATAACATTTGCTACACCTCACAGTAGGCTCCTACTCGCGAATCACCTGAGTGATAAATCCTTTCGAAAACTTTCCAGTCTTGGAAAATGTTCACATAGTTTTCGCCTGTTCACAAACACAGGATCATGTGTCCCCCAATAAGTGTGTGTGCCTAAGGTTACTTTTATAATAAATAAATCTTAATATTAAAGAAAATAAATACAAATTTATAAATAAATATAGAAACGAATTGATGACTCAACCTGCACGTAAGACTGTATTACTCAAATTATTTTTATAAATACAAAAAAAGTACCGTCCAATAAATATAGTACAAGAAGGTCTTCTCTTAATAAAACCAACTACTGTAGCAAAAGCAAACACCAACAATGTACTATGCATAGAGCATATAATTATGATTAGTGACTATGAACAAAAGGCTATAAATAAATGAACAAATAAATGAATAAACAAACTAAATTAATTTAAAATTAAAATAAAATTTATAAGAAAAAAATATAGAAGAAAATTAGAAGAAAATATAGAAGAAAAAATGTAAATATAAAATAAAAATTAAATAAAATATAGAAGAAAAAAAATATATATATAGAAGAAAAATAAAATAACATTTCAGTTTCTTTTTTCCAAACTTCCTGAAACATATCAGCAGGAGAAAGTCGCATTCGTCAAGCTATTTCATTTAATTTTTAAACGCATCCGGGCTTAGTACAGTCACTGGTGGTATCCCAAGCCATTCAGAATGATGATTCCCAAATTATCGCTTCTAATTCAGCTGAATGCCAGGTCGCGTTGAATGAAACATAGAAAACATACAAAGTGCTTTACAGAAAATCCAAAGTGCTCAGCAGGTGCAAGACTTTGCTTGATTTAAACGGGATATGGTATCAGACAGGCATGATTGAACATCATGCAGTAAAGAAACCGCAATACATGAACCAGAAAAGCTTCGCTGGTACACAGGAGCAAGGCAGAGAGCCGGTCTTAATGAGAGGACACTGTAAGAGAAGGTAGCGTCGGCCCCTGCTGAGGTGGGGTTGACACATGGCAGACCCCCCGCTCTCCGAAGTCTTGTTAAAAGGTCACACCTTGGTGACCATTACTAATGCACCAGCGATCTCCTTCATTACTGCCCTCTCCTTACCATCACACCTGACAATGCGCAAGCTGCTTTTTTCAGCTCGGCCTTCTGTTTTTCCTTCCCATTTGCGAGACAATACAACACCACAGAAATAAAGAGATCAATCTAGTTGGAGTTATGAAAGATGAAATAAAGCAGTGCATTTATGGGAAACAGAACAGAAAACTCACATATTAGTTGCGGTTAGACAAAGGGAGGGGAAGACCAGGATAAGAAATCTGCAAGCACATACGAGTTTGTGTGCGAGTGTATGTTTGCGTGTATGATATCACGTACCCTCTGGAGTTGAGCCGGGTTTATGGGAACCCGTCGAGCTGCTTTTGCTCCTTCTGCTGCTGTCACTGTTGACCGACAGACTAGAGCGAAGCTTTCTCTGCATGCGGTGCGAGACAGGTGACGGGTGCTTCCTGGACTCAGATGTGGGGCCGGCGGAGGGCGGCTGTGTGACCCTGCGGGGCGTGCCGTGGCCATTACTTAGCACCGTGTGCAGGCCGTTCTGCTGTCTGGCAGCCTCTCCGTCGATGCCATGTTGCAGGGATGTTGCTGGCTGGGGCAGAGGCTGAGGTTGAGCTAAAGAGAAAGAGATAGAATTTTTTGTAATCATCGGTTTGGACCAGAGAGACTTCACAGCTGGATTGGTAATATGGTGTTCTGGCTAAATTACTGGCCTTTTATAGCTTTTATTGTAATATTAAAAATTTAAAAACATGTTGCGAAACATGAATGACAACTTTAGTAAATTTCAAGTAAAAAACAAACCAAGAATTTTATATTTAGCAAATATTTACCAAAATTTTTATCACAAACTTTACACAGGGGATTCATATTCCATCATGCCCTGTAAAAAACTGAAATAAGGATTCTGTCTCCCATTCCAATTGCACTTAACAATCCCAGTTCATTAATGAGCTAATTATCAATATAGTTTAGTAATTTCAAGGGAAAATAGGAAAATAAAAAGCATGCAATTACCTATTCAAATTTAGTTCATCACGCACGAGTGCTTGATTGTATTTTTATTTAATTTGATTTATATACGTGTATTTCTTTTTTATAAAAACAGTTCTCAATTCCCAATCCTAACACTATGCGCTCCATAACCTGAATACACTCTTCCATAAAACCAGGCGCTTTCAGTCTTCGTACATGTGATACACATGACAAGGTCGCAGTCTGAACTGAGAGGCTCTATCTGATGCAACAGTAGCCATAGCAAAGTGAGTACTGTTAGTGACACTAGTGTGCGTTCAGCTCTACTGGGATTCTTATGTACTCTCCTTCAGGATACGCACATCATGTTTATTGGGCTCCTTTGAATTATTCATCATTTTCCTGTATTTCTGGATTTTTTTTTTTTACTTTATTCTGGCTTTTATGCAATGATCTTTGCATTTCGTCTGGTGTGTTTTAAGGCAGCAACACCTGCATTTCTCAGAGAGCATGTGAAATGAGTTTTCTCTTAATTACTTTTTTCTTTTGATGGGAGGTCCACACTGACTGTACTATTATTGTGAACTAGAGAAGAAATCCAGCCCACCTCTTTATAACAACATATCATCCTGGGCATCCTGCGCTGAGGGGAATGTAAAATAACACAATTAAAAACAGGCCATGGCGACCTCATCAGCCAGCTGTCCACTACACTAGCAAACAGGAGCGATAACACTGTCAAACACATGTAGGGAACCAACAGGATACTCTATTGGCTACCAAGAGGCTTCATTTGTTTAATTATGATTCAATTAATTTTTGTATCTTTTATAATGACTATACAAAGTGTGGAGTAGTGGTCACCAAAACTCAAGGCTAGAAGGGTGCTGGTCAGTGTTGTTATTGTTAACTAAAACTATTTTAAAATGTTTTTGTTAATTGAAATAAAGCTAAAAACACAATATAAATATTAGATAAAATATTTCTGAATTTTTAAAAATAAAAATGAGCTTTTAAAACAAGTTTTCAAAAAAGATTTATAATATATAAATGTATTCAAATTTAAAATAACTTCAAATTATTATATTTCAGTTAGTTGAAAGGCCACTTTCCTAGTAATTAAAGTACTTTTTATATTTATACGGTAGAAAATTTACAAAATCTCTTCATGGAACATGATCTTTACTTAATATCCTAATGATTTTTGGCATAAAAGAAAAATCAGTCATTTTGACCCATAAAATTTATTTTTGGGCTATTGCTACAAATATACCCGTGCTACTTATGACTGGTTTTGTGGTTCAGGGTCACAAATGGTCTTTTCACCAAGAAAATTACAGTAGCAGTTTTCATCAAGGTTTTTTTTAAGTAAAAAAAAAAATCAAGGAAAACTTCAGTTTCTTAAGATAACATCAGGTTGCTCCAAAAGGACTGTCCTTATAATAAAATTTACTGTAAGATGTTTTATTTACACATTTACTTAAAAATCGAATACTGACTTGCTAGTTAAAATTATGCACATTTTACATTTTCTATTTATTTATTTTTTTTGCACATCAACAGCCTTTGAGGTTTTAAAATCCTCAATACAAAAGCTCTTCATTGTCACTGCATGCTTGGTAGCTACCTTACTTACAAAGAAAGTCAAGTTTTAAAAACATATAAAAGCAACAGCAGTTATTAAAAAGCAATAATTTATTAACTGTTATTTGTACATCAGGACAGTCCACCCGGAGCGGCCTGGTGTTAAGTGTCCTGCCCTAGGGCACAACGGTGATGGTTTATGGATCCTCCCTTGCAGCATTTTGAACCAGACCTGATCTTTAATCACAACACTACATTACTTTCTGCTTCACCAGACAGCCTCAAAAGCGGCCCAGTCAGGAACACGTTCCACATGCATCTTGCAACACGTTGCCAACAACAGAACAGAGAATGTTGTGGGCATCTGGTGCACACTGATAGGATCGCATGGGCTTGACGAAAGCCCAAAGGCCAATGCAACCCACAAGAAAAGTTCCCCCTCGATAAAATATAAATGTTGCCTTCAACCCGAGGTATGATAGGTGATAAAAATTGAATACCCGCACCAAGCGTAAAAAACAAGCGTTGTATTGCAATCGGTGATTGTACACAAGCTGACAGGTCGCATTAAAACACCATGTTATGGTGCGGAAAGGAGGGAGGGGCGAAAAGAAAACAGTCCAAATTGGTCTTCTAACCGCTCTGCTTCCAACATATCAACAACTGTTGAGAGTGTACATTTGTAGTTGAATAATACATGGTATTCCTCTACACACTCTGTCAAACACATCACAGGCAAACAGGGGGTGAGTGCTTCTTGACTGTCTAAGTAGCATCCCAATTTGGTCCCCTGGATCTGACAGCCTCAAATATCCTGGGAGCATTTTTAAAAGGCCAGTGTTTGATGGATTCATGAAGAACACACAAATATAATTGCCATTTGTCACCGCACGTTCGGCGCACGCCCCACGCGGGGACGGTGAGCCGGGACGCCCAGGAGAGACGCCGCGCCACCGTGGCGTCGCTCTCTATGTAAAACTGTGGATAAACACCCCTTTGCCTTGGTGTCACAGAAAATAGCTCCGCTGGAAGAATTTGAAATTGTACCCCAAAGACGTGGAAGCAGAGCATGGCGGACCTCCCAAGAACGAATATGTATGAACGTCAACAGCGTGGAGCGGCATAAACAAGACGGTGAAAATTCGGTCAAGCAGGAGGGATGTCGGAAAGGAGGTGAGACGGGGCAGGATGTTCTCTCATTTGCGCTGCTCTCTATGGAGACTGAAAGGTAAAGAGAGAGAGACAGGAAAAAAAAGAAAAGTAGGTCCCTGTTTTTTTGCGGCTCGAGGCCTTTTAATATTTCATCCTAAGAGTGGAGCCGTTTGCTGTGCCCCATTAGGACGCCCATCAAACGGAACATACATTAATTCACTTGTCAAGTCATGTCATCCAGCTAAACAGCCCCCATCCATTTCTTATCATCATCTGCTAATGGCTAACAATCATTACCTGTACAAAAGAGTTGGCCAGTGAAAAAACACAAAGTACTGGTCGACAGTAAGAACATGAGGGTGAAAAACATCTGAAGTTGAAATGGTCAAGTTAGTGGAAATTTCTGCTTAAATGGTTTGATCTTTTGTAGGCTGAAGTTATAACTGATAACAAGAATAATATGCGATTCTTCCAGTTTTAATCAGGTTTTATTACAAATGATATAATCTGCCGAAAGCCTAAAGGTCTGGTTTTCATAAATATATTTTTTAAATGAAATAAATAATATTATCATTTTTAAAATGATAAAAACTAAAATATTAAAATGATAATTCATTACATATAATTATTTTAAAAATAATTAAATATAAAATTATATTAAACTGACAATATTATAAATACATAAAATCCATAATATTTTTATTTTAAAATTAAATTTATATGAAAAGATCAATTCTCTAATATCAAATAAAAAAAACATTCTTTGAAAAATACTAATAAAAAGATTGAAAAATAATCCTTCAGTCTAGGATTTTTGTATTAGAATTTGTTTAGCTCTGTGTATATAGTATGAATGCAACACAAATAACTGTTTAATGCTCCATGGGCCCGTCTCTCTGATTGAAATGCTAATTTGTAAATGTGCACTGACCTTCCAAGAGAGTTTCCACCATCTCCCAAAACAGCCCGGGGTGGCATTTCTCCTAACAAACACCTATGGCAAGCTTACACCTTTCAATCCAAAGCAATATACTCTCTCAGTTGAAATGATTTCCCCGTATTTATAGAAACAAAACCATGGGAATTTGGTTGGAGGGAAGGAAAGTAGAATGAATATTATTAAAAAAGGCTGCAAAAAAAAGCCTTCAGCATATTAAAAATCTTTTACGTCTTGACCTTCCGACTCTGTGGCAAGGTCTTACTTCCTGACAAGAGAAGTAAAAGAATTTAAATGTTCACTTAGGTGATCTATTGGCCAAGCTTGATCCATTTTGTACATAAGATGATTCTAAACCTACCAAATAAAGTGTAAAACGAAAGGTGCAAATTGCACAAAGGTGTCTGGTTCACCCAGAACTTTCCTGATATTGTCTCATGCGCAACAGCTATGTATATTTTTTTAAAACTTTTGTCCAATTTGTGTCTTTAATACATTTATTTGAGACTACTATGTGTCTTGATCACAGTAATTGCCCTGTTCTTTGAAGCCGCCCCAAATGTCACATGCCAGAACTACTTTAACTCTATTACAGCACCTCCTCCGGTTTGCTGGCACCCTACAATATCTAATTTCTGAGAGATACCGTAGCTCACATCTTATTTTAAACTCATTTCTAGCAGAAGATGAATAGGTAGTCACTATTACTCAGCTTTTTTGTGCTACGGCACACTTTTAATTCTTTCTGACAATCATTTAAATTTGGCTGTTCTAATGAAACCTGCTGTAGAGAGGTGACACCTGAGAAGGCGTTTAATATTCCAGGGCCACCCTTTTTCGCAGTCATTCACAGTCTGTCCCGCTCTCGCTCGCCTATTCTTTCACTCCATCTCTCTGTAACAATGACAAGCCGAGCCAGGCGCCTGGGATTTACTAATTTCAAATTTAGTAATTTGGCTGCTGATTGAGTGGAAGAAAAAAATAACCCCTTCGGACCTTGTTCTGCTTAATTACATTTTATAAGGCAGCCGGCAACTCCAAAGACAAGGAGAGAGATTGTGAAGGCTTGAGCTTTTCATCAATTATACTTCTATTTCGAATCTGCATTTGCACTATGTGGCATGCTAGCCATCAAAATCATTCAAACCCTCCAGAAAACCCTATGATAGTGTGGAACAAATTAAAGGGGTCATATGATGCGATTTCATTTTTTCTTTCCTTTCTCTTTAGAGTGTTACAAGCTCTTGGTGCATAAAGGATCTTAAGGAAGTCCTGTATTAAGCTGGGTTTGGATTAGCCACTCTTGGATTGAACACATTTCACCATACACATTAAACAGATTACCTATGTAAAGCAACGTTTGTTCGTTCAAACACAGCTAGACATAGCCAATGAAATAGAAACAGAACTAAAAGGGTGTGGTTTTTTTTCAAGATGCGTTTTTAAAAATTTAACATCACGAATTGTCTTAAATGCAATAATCATGGAGGCATGCTCAAAATGATATTTCATTTCTTTTTAACTGCAAATTTCAACTGCAAAAGGACCCATTATGTTAACATTGATATCGCCTTGCTCTTCTGATTAGGCCTGGGCGATAAAACGGTATCGATATTTATCGACGGTACACCTTCTTCGATAACGATAGAAAAAATGTTCGATATAGCGCACGATATAACAGTTTAAACTTTTAGTAAATGCGTCACGAATTTGTGGAGGTTTATTCCGTTTCACTGCATCTCATATGTTTTTAAAGGCAATCTGCGTGATTGGCACTTCGGCTCTTTGTATTAAGCAATGCATTAATACATGATGCTGTTTTGTTCATAATTGTTTATGCAATTTATGAAATTATGTTTGATTTATATGACTTAATTTAGACGTAATGCACGTTTTTTTTTTTATAGACAGTTATTTCCTTTGCGATGGCAATTTAATGTGCTGCATTATTTTGCTCATTGCGCCCTCCTGTGGCCTC
>NW_015660890.1:1724919-1731216 GCF_001515625.1 Sinocyclocheilus rhinocerous
GACAAGCCAAAAGTTTCCTTCAGACCTATTTAATCTACATATAAAACATTAGAAATTAAATTGATTTTGTGTTTGACTGTTAAAACAAAATAGTTGTTGTTTGTCTCAATACACTGGGTTAATTTAAAAATACAGTAGTTAAATTTAAAAGTTTTTTTCTATCTTTGTATTAAAAAAGGTTATAAAAAAAGTCAATAATTATCGAGACCGAACGATATGAAACATTATATCGTTGATACATTTTTTAGCTATATCGCCCAGCCCTACTTCTGATTGCACTACAAGAGCTTGTTGTTGTTGCTGCTAAAGTAGGCCAAAACCAGAGTTTTCCTACTTTCACCTTGTTTCGAAACCCTAAACGACATTCACGCAATCCATATCCGCACCTCCTTCCCTTCTATCCATTTCCATCACGGTGGAATGGAAGAATGCCATAAACGCAGAAGTTCTTCACAAACGCGGTTATAAATGCACATCTTGCACAGATTTAGCCGTTTTACACAGCTACCACATTTTCTCGAAAGATCAATTATGACGTGACTCAGACCGAGCCTGAGGGAGCTGCCAAACTTCATACATCGAAGACTGCTTCACCCTCCCTCCCGACGACTGCAAACAAAAAAACTCCAGCAACACAGATGTGAGGAGGCTGGGGGTGTATTTTCAGTTACATCGGTGACTCAAAGATTCCACCAAATTCGCCAAAAAGAAAAAAAAAAAAACTCAAAAAGGACTTGCATAAGGATCCAGATGCAGCATGCGTCTCCTGGAGGCTGTACAGGACGAGGCCAGACACAGAGCGATCCTTACAGAGGCACTGCAGGGGCAACTAAATCCAGCCAGGAGAGTTTCTTAAAAATATATATCCATCTATGGACAAGGTTCCTTTATTTGCTCCGTTTCAATCTCAGCATTAACTGCACTAATGTGACAGCTGTGGGTCACTGGACCGTCTTCGGGGTGCCAATCAAGACCTTAAGCCCGGGAATCAGGCTAAAGGACAGGGGTGCTCGTCTGTTTCTGAGAGGCTTTTTAACGGGAGATGGCCATATCGATTTTAGCCGGGGTGGGAACGCTGTCTGAATGGAGTCCGTCGGTGGCTCCCTGGTCACCCCCGAGTGATCAGAGGCCTGACGGAATGACCTAGCAGAGGTGCAGTGAACCTGCAAACATGCAGGGCAGGAGGGGAGCACATCACGAGAGATCACTGTAATAGAAAAGGGGTTTAACCTTAATGTTAAAGCCAAAACCCTGTTAGAGGGCCTGTAATCCCTCCCACTCAACTCTCATTTCAAGTGCTTTTCTGACTGGAAAAGGCAGCATTGTGTTCAGGTTGCGTTAACGCTCTCAAAGATGCATCAGCGTACCGTTAATCCAAAGCGTGGGCCTCAAATCTACATCTTATTAACAGACAGGCGCCACTTTCCAATCTATTATTCTTCGCATAGTTCAAACCCCAGCGCCGTTTCCCATAATGCCCACCTTGCGGATGAAAAAACACTGAGCTGATGGTCAATGAGAACAATCAGAAATGCTAATGGCGTGTTAAACCTATAGCTCACAGATGTGTAGATCACCTCTTCTCTGAGGTAATTTAAATAAATTTTACACACATAAATCTGCAGAGCTCCAAAAGGGCTTCGGCACTTGCGAGGACGCTAATTGAAACGCTGGGAATTTTTCCATATGAAATATGTCTACACCAAGACAATGAGGAAATAATTAGCACAGAGGTAGAATCACAATGGCCATTTTAATCAACCCCTCCGCTAGCATTTCACCCTATTTATTCCAGTTTTGATTCCATGACCCACGGCTAAGTAATCACTTGAAAATTACTCCTCTGTTCTAATGGGCTCTTGCGTCTGAGGAACACGTGGTCTGAAAAATTAGCATCTTGAATCAATCAACTCTTTCCGCCCAAAATGATCGAAATAAAGGCACTCTTCAAAAGTGAACGCAGGTGAAATGCATGTGTACTCTCTTAGAAATATTGGTTTGATTTTGAGAATTAATAGCAAAGCCTAATCATGAAAGTCAACAATAAATACCTGATCCTAGACCTAACATAACCCCTGATAGGGCTGTGCGATTAATCGAAATCGCGATTTGAGACGTTGCGATTTCCTAATCGCAAAGCTGAGTGAGATCACAAAATTCTTGACATAACGGAGAGGCGTTGTCTGTGCACAGAATTATATAAATGCTAAAAATTACTGACAATCATGTGAATTATTCAGTGATTAAACACCTCTTGATCATTACATCATTCTCTTGAAATTCATTCAGGACAGAACAAGCTTTTCTGTCATTCAGCAAGGAGGCTGCCACATCCCACACATATGAGACTCTGTGAGAATCTGGATGTGTAATGCATTTGTTCTGTGTGATTGTACTGTACTGTCTTCATTGCAGCCTAACAGATCAGTGTGCAATTAAAAATGACACCGATAGCTCCAGCATGTTCAACCATCCTCCATTTCTGTTCGCCCATGTAAGTAAACGGACAATGCTGAATAAGCGTGATTCATCTTTAGTGAAGCTGAAGCTTGACTTTACAAATTTAAAATCGCAAATGAAATCGCAATCGCAATATCTGTCAAAAAAAATCGCAATTTGATATTTTCCCCCAAATCGCACAGCCCTAGTTTCTAGCACGGTCCACCAGATTTCCACACAATGGGACTGTGGGAAGTGGGTGTGTCAGGACTTTTCCCCCTCCAAAAACAAGTGGTGAGCATTTTCCAATCACATCCTTTGTTTCAAATCTTTGTTTCCCTAATTATTTCCAACCGTCTCAGTGATGAGTGAGATTTTCCATCACTCCACATCCATCTGACCTCATTTGCATAAAACAATGCCTTGAGTTAGTCAGTTCAACAACTGAGCTTATCCAACTTCAATCTTACATGCGGAACAACAACCTCCAAGATGTTATCAAGCTCAACATTTTAAAGTACAGAGCAGAACAAGTCCCTATGATGCAACCCCATGCTTTACCAGGTAAGAAAGCTCCTATTTCAGTACAATCAAGTTCTCAGCCGTGATTTCCAGATCCAGGCCAACCAAGGCCAAACCACAATGGGATATCCTTGCTCACTAGGCTTCTGAGACTTTGGCAGGAGAACAACTGAAAGTAACAACTTCACTGCAATAGAAAGACGCTGGTTCAATTTCAGTACATTTTCTTTTAATCAACACACACTTCACTCAAACTAATGCCAAGACTCAATGCTTCTGCACCTATAGCATTATTTTACCAACTAAAAGAAGCAAGCAAAGCACTTACATATAGATTATTCATTATCATAATCTCAAATCAAAGCTACCCCCAAAGGCAAAGAATATCAGCGCAGCAGTAAATACTGAAATCAATTATCCCAGTAAACGTTTTAAAATCACATCAGTGTTTTTTTTAGATGTAAGCTTCAGTTTTCAGTGGCGCAGAACTGTAGAAAATGCTGACAAAGGTTGATGTTGGTTGATAATCCAAATAAGATTGGATCACAAACTCTTTGAAGTTTATGGCAAAGTACTGACTTGTAACATGAGAAATGCTTTATATCAGATCAGTTTCATATACGTATCACTGACTGATAAAAAAAAAAAACGTTCAAAACTAGATATTTCTGATTCAATAAAACCGTTAAGGAAACTGTTTTTCTGTAGATATGGCATCGGTTACACTGCTTTAGTTGTAGAAAGTGAAAGTTACGATTCATTCTCAGTCAAGCGAATACTAAACTTTCGAGCAACATTCACCAAAAATATGCATAAACAAGTGTCACTGGAGTCTGGCCAAGGATGTCAAGCATGTTTGGATTACATGACTCACACATTTGTTAACACTTACTTCTAACAAGATCATCATGGGTGTAGTTCTCGGTCATGTGATCCTGCCCGTCTGAAGTGAATCTCGGAATCTCGGAATCTCCTGGTATCGGAGTTTGGGATGTTTCTGTAACATCTGAGGATTCATCAGTGCAGCGGTTGCATTTATCTGGACAAAAGAAGAATACATTTAGATTTTTCTTTAGAAGTTTTGCTCTACTTCACAGCTGCCTGGAAGCCAAGCATGCAAAAGGCCAATGCTGAGGTTCATACTGGCTCGCCTCAGTATCAAGAATAGAAAGACGAGCTCTAATTTGCCAGATAAAACACATTCCTTTGGTGAACGGTTGCAAAACCATGTGGGCGGATCAGGTAGGCCTGGGCCAGAACTCTGGATCTCATTTTCTCGATTCTGCTCCCGGGTACACTATACCTGCCAAGGTTTTTACAGCTATAAAGAGCGCATTCATCTAAATTGGAAAATGGTTGTGAGCAAAACCTGCCTGATAGGCATACAAAAAGATAGGCAACCTTTAAACGCTGCACTTAAACTTACTCAGCTCTAAGTCCATAGAGTAAACGAGGCGGTATGCTTCTCCAATTCATTCTATTTGAGGCGGCCTTCGATGTGGCCGCACTCATACGGAGGCAGTAGGCAACCACTCATTTATTTAGTACTGTCAAAGCAGTCCTGTTACACAAACCTGTGTTTTTTCCATCACTCAACTGCATGCTGGGAATAAAGCATGTGACTCAGCAAACAGAAGCGTGTTTTCACTTTTGGTGAGACTGGAGTGTTTCGTTTTGGGTTTTTTCCTTTCTACAGCCCTCGTTACAGCATATTATGGGACAAGATCAATACGATACAGTAGCTCTAGATACAGAGATTGATATCAGTTCATCTGGGCTTGAGGCTGATGAATGGAAACCCTTTATTCCAGCCATGACTCCTCAAATGCACATACAGTACCAGCAGCCTTGTGATGCATCGCTGTATTTAGTGATTACAGTTTGAAATAAATTGCTCTATTCTCCAAGCATACACAGTCCCCGGGGAGGGAAATCCAGTCTTAACGGAGAGACTTTGAAGGCCCTACAAAAATCCATTTGTCACCGGAGCCTGTGATTGCTTACTTTGTCCTACTTTGCCATTTTTTGACAGTGCTATAATGATGCTTGGTATAAATAGGATGGTTAACGGTTCAGTGCCTAAGAAAAAAGAAAAAGAAAAAAAAAAAAAGAAGAGGGGGGCCAAGCTTATTTTACATGTGATAATCTCACAAGCAACTAGAAAGTTAATTAAAAGCTATAATTGGCAGTGGTTCCTGCTAATAGTTACCAAGGCGCTCCTTCAATCTTTATTGTAAAATAATGAAAACATTATCATGTCTACTGGCGCAACATACATATGGGGAATCTGTTTGTTAGTTGCTATTTATGCAAGTCAGTTACTTGTGGGTTCAGCAAGAATGGGACACCAGGTAAAGTGGGACAAATAATCGATTTTATGATCAATTATCTTTAAAAAAATCAGGAGATAAAACAAATGTAATAATTAGTAATAACTGTCAAAAAGCAAATGTTTTAATTTGCCTGATGTTATTACAGTGGGCATTGTCAAAATGCTCTTTTTAAATATAAACTTCTAAAAAAAAAAAACAATGAAAAAGAAAAAAGAAAAATATAAATAAAAACAAACTGCTCTAAACATGTTTTGTACTATTTAACTGCAGCTATGAATTCAGTTCAATTTAACACATATTTGCTATAAATTCAAAATCATTGTTTGACTTTTGCTGATGATTTCACATCTTAGCTGAAAAACAGTTGTAAGTGAAATATAGTGACAAACACTAAGTGTTCAAATACCTATAATGATCACACTGAAGCCATATTAATAATTGTTTGGAGATTGTCATAGCATCACATTAAAAAGAACTTTAAGGCTTTTATCAGTTCTTTATTATGCAAAAACTCACACTTTTGCATAGTCCAATACTAGCATTATGAAGTACAGTTTACAAATATGCATCCATCATTAAAGGGGTCATATGATGCGATTTCAATTTTTCCTTTCTATTTGAATCGTCGAATCAGCCGGCCGCGCCGTGTGTGACGATGTGTAACGTATTTTATGGAGGACTGTTTCCTGAACCTGCAGAGTAGCCTATGAGCAGTGTAGAGTAGCGCTTGTTGTGTGTCGTTTCTCCGATCACAAATGCAGACATGGTTTTATGTTTATGTGGCGCGATAAGCAACGCAACGCATAAAAACACAGTATAAGCTATTATAATCAGTAATTATGTCCCCACTGGATGCAACAAATGCCTCGTTTGTAATGGGTTTTATTGGTTTTGACTCGTCGTGCCGGGAGACACAGCATCACAGTATGTTAAGGGGAATAACATTTCCGTCACACGCTTGAGGTATCCAGCCAATCACAACGCACTGGATAGCTGGCCAATC
>NW_015660890.1:1731978-1765506 GCF_001515625.1 Sinocyclocheilus rhinocerous
ACACTGAAAAAAAAAGTTCATTCATCCAAGTAGATCCAATCCGGGCAAGTTATTTATTTTTCATTGGCTCACGTTAAAAAATATAGATGTAAATCATTACCCTACATTTTTTTTAATTAGATGAATGAAACGTTTTTTTCAGTGTAGAGGAGCAACAATAATGTACATGTGGAAAATAATGTGTTTTTTTAACTTTAAACCGCATAAACACATTGCATTACACCAAATACACAGCATAATGTTCTTTTTAGCAACGTCATATGACCCCTTTAATGGTTACAGCCCCAATACAAACATACAATTCCTCTTTCATGTTTCAAAATATACATTCAATACAATAAAACAATCCGCACTTCCATTATATACATATGAATCAGAATCTCAAAAATGGAAAAATCATGTCTCTCACCTGTTGATTTGGACAGAAGTGGGTTTGTCTCCTCTTGTAGCTGCTTTTTTGGCCCTTCAGGCCCCTCCGGAGGTAAAATAGTCTCCGAGGACATGAGCCAGATGTTTAGATACTAAACACACCCAAAAACAACAATCCCCCACGCAATCAGCCCTCAAACCTGTAAGAAAACAACAAACTATGGTAATATCAATCGCCGATTCACTGCGTTACAGTAAACAAACTCAACTCCAATATCTTTCTTATGGAGTGAGTGACGTCATACGGCGAAATGTCGTTAAAGTTCGTGGAAAGTTTTGCTTAGGATTTTTTTCTCCACAAACGAAACTCAAAATGTCACAAACACACTCCTAAACATCCTAGCAACTTCTTAAGTCTATATTATTTGTTTGCCAAACATGTAACAAATCATTTCGAAGTCTGCTGGTTACCTTTCAAACATGTTAACTCCCAAACGCCTTTATTCGCATCCTTTCTTCAGGCAAAACGAAGTCCCGTTAGAAAATGTTTCCTTAATAGTCAGTTTAGGATCAAAACTCTGTAAAAACTATCAGATTCCTCACAAAAATAGTACAAAAATCCCTGTCAAGCAGACGCTGAATAATGAGTTTGTGCGCGAGACTCCCGCGCGCTCGAGCTGCTGCTGGTGGAGAAACTTTGAGCTCAAACATTTTCATCACATCCGGATTCCGATGATCACAACCAGCTGCATTCAGAAGTTCGAGAACTGAGACTGTTTGTTAAATGATTTCGTCTGTCTTACAGACACGCAGGTTTGTTTACCTAGAGATCTGAAGGAGGACTTCACATTGACTTGAGTTGTTCCCACCATACCTGACTAAAAAATGTTGCCTACTTGTGAGCCTGATGCCTCTAAAAAGTTGTTGAAGTATTTATAAATAATCATTCAGACTTTTTGATTTCATGAGAACATTTTTACTTTTCTATTTAAATTATTACCAGCCTTGACAATTGCAAATAAATAAATAAACAAACAAATTAGGCTACTTATTAATATAAATATAAATATTAACACTGTCTCTTTAATAACCCTATATAATATACACTATCTATCTATCTACCTATCTATCTATCTATCTATCTATCTATCTCTGCAACTGGCTAAGCAAGGCAGTTAACCAGGGGTTAAGAGTTAGGAGTTTTCCATAATGGTGAGAACAGATTTCTATTGCGATTACATCAGTGCTAACTCAGTGTCTTTAAAACCTTTAAATTCTCAGCTGTCTTAAATCTGCACGCATACATACACAAAGAGCCCTCAACTGATTCAGTCCATTCTCGTGATGGCCTTGCTGGTGGATAAAGCATATGAGCATGGAAGTGATTGATGTGATATATGCCCTCTTCATTGACTGGGTGAACTCCATTTTCTGCTCCTAATACAGAAATCACTCCAGGTCTGTGGCATAATGATTTACGATGAATCTGTGTCAATGTTGAACTCACAAACCCCACCTAATCCATCTTGCAGAGACCCTCCTCGTTGCGGAGAAATGCTGCATTCTCCATTTATAAGTGTTGAATCTATTACCCCACTGATTGGTAATAACTTTCGGCCTTTGCGCCCCCTTAGACAGTAATTACTCAGATACTGATGCTCTTTGAGACCCGGCACCAAAGGTAAAGCTCAGCATCAGCAGGGCTTAGCTGACCCACCTTGCTTTCAAAGTTATCACTTTCAAAGTTACAAGTATATTTAAGGAATAGTTCACCAGAAAATGAAAATTCCATATCATTGCTTTGTGTGAGAAACAGATGAAAATTAAATCATTATTCCCTAACATTCTTCCCCAAATCAAAGTGATATGAACTACTTTTATGTATTGAAAAGAGCATGTTTCTGACATGAGTGTGAGTAAATAATGACAGAAATTTCTTTTTTGGGTCAATTATTGCTTTAATAAGTAGGGAAAAAAACTCTAGTGCCAAATTTTCAGTGTAAAAGTGGCACAGAATTGCTTCTGAAGTGGCATCTTAGAGTCTCTACAAAGAGAAGAGGTAGCATAAATGCATTTACACAATAATTACAGCTATATAGTTTCATACTAGGGTCTAAGATGGGTCAGAGCAGGCATAATTAAGTCTGGCTTTTATATGGCATTATGTCTTTACACTGAATTTTGAGCATGCACAGCAACCTTAACTTGGCTGTGTAAAGATGCCTTTCCTAAACGCCAAAATCATACATTCCCATTTTAATATTTCATTGTGTTTCCGTTCACACGAGACAGCAGTTCTATGATTTCCTGTGTATTCCGCAGTGACACCACCGACAAACATTTATCTTGTGTTAAATCATGCGCTTCTGAGCCCGAATAAGGAACTGAAGTCACAGAGAGTGCGTGAAGCCGTCATGTTGTGTCACTGTTGTGTCAGAAAAGCATCTGTCAGAGTCGCATTTCAGAGGAAAGGGGAAACGTCTCTATTGACTTCATCTGTTTGTGTGGCAGCATGCCTGATTGCTGAAACGCTGCCAAATCACCCTGGGTAATCCCACTCGACGGAGTCCCTCCGAACACTAGGGTTCACAGTGCATGCATGCAGGAAAACCGCCTGTCACCACAACAACATCGCTGACAAAAAGCCACCTACCGTGATTTAGTAAATATTTGAGCTAAAGCAGCAAGAGTGGATGCATACATGGCAACACAGGAACAATCGGCGAAGAAAAAACAAACCAGAATCGAAAATGTGAGCATTTTTTTGGAAGCCACACTGACCCAATAGCCACTTAAAATTGTTCTTTGAGCGACTCTCACACTGCTGAGTAATTAGCATATGAATAACAGAAAACGCAAAGATCCTACGAGTACAAGAAGTGATATGCACACGCTTAGAGATCCGCCTACTGCAGTAGCTGCGCTGTTTTGTGCGAGCTTGATGTAAAGAACCCACTTTGAAGTTGGCGATTTCCTCAACTTCTAGATTGGCTTTCCTGAGAAAACTGTGCCACTCAATTATACCTGTTATTCATCAAGGAGAACAAATTGCTCTAAGCAGGCAGGCAGGCAGGGAGGGTTACCTGTAGCTAACAAAAAGGCGCAGGAGGCCCCTTGTGGAGCGCCGCGACTCGGCTCTCTGTGTTCTTACCATTTGGTTTTTGTTATGGAATTAAAATTTCACACCAAATGGGTAGAAGGAAATGTGGTGGAATAGGAAACCTGTAATTAGCACTAATGAGCTTATTCTTGGGCTCTGTGATTGGAATACAAATGTGAGACTTACCGATTCTTTTCCCATCTCGACTTTAATGGCCAGCAAAAGAAATGTGTCACTTTGAACCAAGGCGCAGGCACAATGCACATCAGTAACTGATCAAATCTTCAAAGAAACCTCGCAGAAGTCTCAGCTGAATGAAAAGAAGTTAATAAGTCCTGCTTTGAAGCCAACAGAAAGCCCCCCTACTTTTCAAGCGGACCATGAAAACTGGACGAACCCTGGCGACCTGGATGATTAATGGCGTTAGGGTTATTTTTGACCATTTTTTTTCATATTCGTACTCTTTAGGTCACTCTCTGATCAACACGCTAACGGCGCTTGTCGTCCATTTTATCAGTAGGGAACTGTTGTTTCAGTCTTGCTAGGTCAAGGGACATTATAAGGGCAGCACTGAGATGGCACGGATAAATAAACTCATTAAAACAATAGGCCTCGTGATTAACGATGTGTAATTGCTTTGATAGAAACGAAAACAAACATCATTTATAGCACGGCGAGAGAGAGAGAGTCAGAGGCCGAGAACAGTGGGGTGGCTTGTATACGCTAAATGCACATCTGGAAGGAACTGTTCAACCACTAAAATATGCAGGTATAATCAGTAGCAAACGTCTGCACCGGCATGTTTTACGTTCATAAATATGTATCTCTCAAATAAAAGGAATTTTGTTTGCTCTAGGCCTGCAAGTTGTTAGGTACTGTAACTAATAACATACTTTAAAGTAAAAGGCCATCGCCCAGTGTCTGCTGCGAAGTGCAGACAGCAGGCCGGAGCGTGCAGTCGCGCAGACTTACACGTGAACAGCTGCAAAATCACTTGTGATCAAAGTACTGAGCCATATGCAGCCAATCCGACCTGGTTGACATTTCACTAACGACTTAAAATATATGTCAAATTATCCAGTCTGTCGCAATACCCCAGATCTGCTTTTAAGGATGTGGGTGTTCATGTATATTGAAAGAGAGATCTTGGAAAAGAACATAGAGTGGAGAAAACTGCTTTCTGAAAAGTCAACAAGATATCAAAAACCATACTATTAACTTTCTTATTGCACATTTCTGGTCTTACCTTTCCAGATTTATCAGTACACATTATCCCATTTAACATTTGGCAGATACGTTTTTCCAAAGCATGCTTTTTTTTTTTGCATGCAAGTCATTCATTTTAGCAAGTTCATGCATTCCCTGGGAATCGAACCCATGACCTTGGTGGTAATAGTATAATGTGCTATTGCCTGAGCTACAGGACCCCTACTTCAATAAAAAACAAAAAACAAATACACCTCACACATGACACTGCATTCTAAAAAATTGGTGCCCAAAATAAGTTCAACTTTTAAAAACACATCTCTAGAGTAGACCATCCTTTGTTTTTCATTCCACTTTTTTTGCATTCTTGCAGATCAATAAACAAAAAAATTGCAACTGGCAACACACAGTATGTGGGGTTTCATTTATGAATGAATCATGTTTTGAATGAATTGATTGAGTAACTAATTCAATGACTCCCTCATAAAGGGTCACTTGTTTTGATTGATTGATTCAAATGACTCACACATAAAGAAAGCCACTTGTCAACAACTGGCATAACAATGTAACCTGTTAAAAGCATAATCAGGTTCAAGGACAAGAACTAACTGGTGTGTAATTAATAATATTCATACAGTTGCATTGAAGTGCAATATGACAAATTTTACCCACATATGAATTCAAAATTGTGTAGCTAGAAACATTTAACGTAATTGCTTAGAGCATGTTTCTGGCCTCTCAGAATGCCTTACGTTTCCTATCAGTTTGTGGATTCCCTGGGAATCAAACCCATGACATTACCATTGCTAGTGCAATATGCTACTGGAAATGCTAATGCAAATGCCTCAAATGTGTTCTCTACTAATATCTCTGTACATTATTATCATAATCTATAAGGAACTTGTTTATTAATGTGATAATATTGTCATTCTAATCTCAGTTGTTTATTATGACTCACAGATGTGGACTTAAAATAAACATTAGTAGGTAACAAGGGTCACGCTCAGGCAGGGGGTGGGCGGCATTTTTTTCCAGGCATATGTGACGTCCCATATTCACACTGTCCTGCAGTAAGCCACCTCACGCTGAGCATACATACCCCTGAGTCCTGTTAACCCACCCCCGGCTACCCGTGGATCAGTTGGGACACACACACGCACTCCGGCAAGAAGCCTCCATGCATTATTGAAATACGGGAAAGAACACTAGCATTTCCACCCACTCTGATTAATTTAATGCTCTCTCTAAGTCCAAGATTAGGCTCTGGCATAGGTCGTAATTAAATACTGAAAATACGAAAGTGCAGGAATATTCAATTCTTTTTAAAGAAATCAGAGTTTTAATTTACCTCATGCGGTGGCGGCCTCGGTCACCTGCAGAGAGAGAATCCACACCGCATCACCAGATGCATGAAGCCTGGCTTGGCAAGGCCATGCCTTTAAATTGAGCCCCCCGTTCCAATTTATAGAACGGGAGTCAAATATTTATCCAGTTGATGAGGCAAACGCAGCGTGCTGCACTGACAATAATTAAAATCCGGCCCAGACAAAGGTGAACACCTGATCATTTCTAATAGTTTGTATTCGCGTGGTCAGGCCTGGCGCAGTTGATTTCGGTAGCTGCCTACTAGAAGTGTGAAGAAGTCTGAAGTGTATTTACACTACGGTAAACACAGCATGTTGGGCACAACATTTGTCAGAGCGAATGTGTCCATGTGGTTTGCTGTTATTAAACTATTTAAATCGTACAGGCTATTTATCACCCACTTAAGAGCAGAGCTTTGGAGCGACTCTCAGTAAGAGGAGGATGGGTCTTTCATCTTATTGCTCTTTTTATTTCCTCTCCTCCTCTTCAGAATGTGAAGAACATCTTTGACGTCAGTACAGCTGGTGGCCTAGACTGGTGCTGTACAGTACGTGTGCCCATAGAAAACCTAGATTTTATACATATACATAAATATAAAAAATGTACATGTTATTAAATTATTTATAGATACATGCTCAAAAATAGGCACGATGTTCTTTAATTTAATTTATTCTTTTGGGTGTTGGTATATACACGTTTATTAATGTGAGATGTCATCTAATAATTATTTGTTCTGTCTTTGTATAAGTGAGAGTGCTTTCTCTTCAAATAAACATTTGAAACATCAGGCTGTATGTGTCTTAAATATGTTTCTGAACTTTTTGGCGGCGTACAGTTAAACATGTCCTTCTAAATGTCATGTCTAAGCCAGGGACTAACCGCATCATGGCATGACACGAGAGATGCATGTTAAAACGAGGATTCCACAAATCACAGATCAAAGTTGTCTAATTATGTAAATCATGAATTCTCCAAATGTCAGCATTAGGAAAAAGGATTAGGATTTGCCATGGTAAATGATAAATTATCTATCAAGCAGATGAATCAACAGAAATGCAGCTAATGTAACACATATTTGGCCTCCACAGTTTGAGAGAAGTGGGTATGTTATCAAATAAACAGTGAAATTGATTTAATTACATTTTAATGGTGAAAAAGCAAATACCGCCAGTCAATTTAAAGTGGTTCTTCTGTTAGCCTTTGAGAAACCTGTGAAATTTTATCTAAGAGGGTTCCCAGGAATAGATGCTGTACCTCTAAACAGACACTACACATGACCAAACAGCTGTTGAGATGTTATCGGATTGTGTGTGTGTGCGCTATCTGGCATTTATCTCCTGGTCATGGTGACAGCAGAATGTCAATTTGGCAAAGCACACTCCACAGATGGCAACGGCAGCCAAGAATCTGACCCATTTCCCCAGTTTCTCTAAACGACAGGCTGCAGACATGGAGCGCTGGGCTTATGAGACCAGGATGTTCCTTGATTTCTTGATGTCCAGCCAACAACAAATAAAACACAAACTAATAACACAATCATGACTGCTAACCTATGACACTAAGGGTCGGTCAAATTTATGAGGGCATATGAAATAACCCTTTTAGGATGTGTGTGCGTATCATTGTCAACTCATCAGATTTATGAAATATGTTAAGAAGGAAGCTGATGTCACTGATGTCTACTACAGATACTGATGTTTTGAAACATACTTAAAAGTTACTTAAGGAGGCAGTGTGTATATATATAAAAATTATTATCAATATAATTTATTAGAGCTGTATTTTTGTTGAGAAACAATTGTGGGTTTTGGCTAAATGAATAATTAGGGTTAGAGTACTAAACTTGAACTTAAACTTGTAAGATTATACTAAATACAACAACTAATTTACATTAACGACTCATAAACATAAGACTAATTTCGGTTAATAATTTTTGTGATTCAGTTCATTTACATGTACATGTATTGTCTTAACGAAACGACTCGGAATCAATCGAACTTTCCAATGCTATATGAGAACGAAAGGATTCTTTAGGACAAAGTTGATTCACTTGACTGAATTGAATGTGAAATATGAGAACGAACCAATCTGGATTGAATCAGACTTTCGAATGATGCGACAGGGGACTGTTTCGGACGAGCCGATTCTCTAGAATAAATCGGAATTTCCAACGCTACACATGAGACAGAATCATTAAGGACAAACCAATTCATTATAATGAATTCTTTAGCAAAATATGAGAGAGGGGGCAATATTTGATTTTCCAGCATTACCATCATATGAAAGAATGAGCTTTGGAATGAATAAGTTCAAATGAGTCATTTAGGACGAATCGATTCACTAAAATGAACGCGACGCGAAACATGAGAGAGGGGACCATTTAATTAATTTTTAACCATTTATTTTTCAATACAAAATATGAGAGGAAAGATCATTTATTACGAATCGATTCACTAGAACGAATCTGACTTTCCATCGCTACATAAACAGAGAAAAAAAGATGAAAAGAAGAGAGAGCACCATTTGGGTGAGTGTGTTTGATTAATCCTTTCTCTCAGACATTAAAATCACTTATTGTTATGAATGAATGAATTAATGAATAAATAAATGAGGTACAAAAGGCAGCACTTAAAAATACTTTTTGTGAATAAAATCATTTTTGTTTAGTCAATGTGATAAAACAAAATCAGTATCGTAACCGACTTTATTTACTACATGATGACACCATACAAAATCCCGCCCATCAGTCCATAAATAAAGAACATATGGTCGGACAGCTCTACATAAGCCTGTACTTTAGTGTTATTAAGAAATTCAGGCCTGTGTGATTGCACCTGGTCTGTCTGTTCTAAAATTCCTGAAATCCACTGTAGCATCATGAATAAAAAAATCATCCCCTCTTGCCTGCAGGTCTGTGGTGTTACTCACCTCCACGCAAAACACACCGGAATAAACTTGAGACAGAACAAAACATTCGATATTACACCATATTTGCATATCATTAGCAGAGCAGGGACCACCACCCCCTATGGGTTACTGGCTTATAAATATATTTAAATATATAAATATCATGAATACATTAATTGATATTGCCCTCACATCCTCAAAAATGCATTGCTGCCATTGTATAGCTATTTCTCCTGGGAATAAAATGACATATTTGCAGAATCTCAGTCAGACACGTACACATTTACACACACAAAAAGCACTGAACGAAAAGTTGTTGGTGTGTTTTTCTACTTTTATCATCCTCATGCTGGAATCTGACTTAAACCACTCTTCTGTTTTTGCGGTTCACAGGACAGAGCGATTACATCAGCGTCTTCAAGCCCGAAGACGTGAGCATGGCTCGGGGCGAACACCTGGCTGTGTTTACAGCGGTGGTTGAAGGGCAAAGCGTGTATGTGTGTAGCGGAGAGATACACAGCCACTCTGATCGGCTCCTTCGCAACCTCAGAGAAGCCCTCAGAAACTCTTATCACATGCGATTAATATTACAACCCTTCAGTTATGAGACAAGAGGCCACCCAAGTTTCCAATAAGACCTCTAGTTTAGCGCTGCTGGCCTGAGTCTCGCTGTTTTGAAGAACGAGAGTGAAATGTGTCACCCTTCCTGTCTCAGACTCAACCGCTTGATGCGCAATATCCTGGAGATTTAATGTCTAGTCAACAAACAATGACCTTTTTATAGCTATTTTGTTAGTACATGATTCATCGGTGCACATTATTATTTCAAAAAGTGCAAATTGTTCTTAAAAACAAAAAATTTATGTTAAATTAATATTATGATTAAATGTCATAATTTTTACATAAATAAAAAATGCATTGCTTCTATGTCTTGAACTGTTTACCAAAACATAATGACTTGCTCCTCCCCTAATACAACTTTCATTTTCAATTGACATCACCTTTTCATCCAGCAATCTTTCAAAACACTTTCAAAATCCAGTCTGTTTCCGGTGAATAAAACCAGGGCTTGTTTGACTTTTTTTGTTTGTTTTGTTTTTAGTCACAAAAGAACTACAATTAGAAGAAAACAGTTGTATATATATACATATATATATATATATATATATATATAAACCAGTACACACATATACACACACACACACACACAAAATCTGCAGAGAATGCAAATATCAGCATCTCAAATATTTTCCTATCTGTATCTACAGTCAATATAATCTTTAATAAAAAAATTTTGACATTAGTGCCGTGAAACAACTTTAGTTATATAATGCACCAAGTTGAAATGTAAGTACAGCAATTGTAATTACATAATTACTCATATTATTTTGTTTTGCACAAAAAAATCTACCTTAAGACCTGTAATATAGTGCACAAGTCATATGGACTACTTTTCTGTTTTTTGTTTTGTTTTTTTTGACAGATTTTGGAGATTGAATGGCCCCGGTCACTAAATGCTTTCATTGTATGCAAAGAGCATTCTCACAATTCCACTGAAGAGAGTCATACAGAAGTAAACGATGAGTTTTCCCTTTTAAGTGAACTTCTCCTTTAAGGACAGCTTATTAAGAACACTTTCTTGTAAGTGACAAGTCTGTTGACCCCTGTGTGACCTTGCTATCTCAGCATGTCATGTGACCATGATTCATCCAATCCTTCGCTGGCTTTCATCGTTGCTTGTTGCTAGCACATTGCTGCCGTGCTCCATTTAGCCAATTAACAGTAAAATAAAGCCAAACAGATTTGAGCTGATAAATCTTTAATGGTACGAGGGATTTTGCACAAATGCACACTTGACAGTGCTAATTTAAAATAAATACTGAGCTTGATTAAAAATTCCCCCGGCTGATGGAAGATAAATGTTTAAATAATTTATCAGATTTAATTGACATGACTGTGATGTTGTAAACAGAAATGTTTTGATGTTCTTCATGTATTTTGACACCATGGCTTCTTGGGCCCCATCCAAGAGTGAAAGGCAGCAAAAAAAAGTGAGACGACTGCGAAAGTGGTAAAGGGACGTGTGTGTATGTATGCATGCAAATGTGTGCGTGTGTGTGTGTAGCTGTCTGATTCAAACACTAGCTATGCACTGTGTAAATGAACTTTTGCTCATCTGTATTTACATATTACAGAGTTTGAGTGTAAGCTGTACTGCCACTGGGCATTTTATAATGAGTAATTATGAGAAAAAAGATGAAAGGATAGGGAGAAAAGGAACAAGGGAAGGAGGGTAAATCAGATGAAAAGAGACGAGAAGAGCATTGCAGACTAAAAGCTCAAACAATAAAGCATGGTGCTAGCAACTTCAAGGTTATTGGTTCGATTCTCAGGGAATGTGTGAACTAATGTATACATTAAATGCAATACAGGTTGCTTTGGATAAAAGTGTCTTTTAAATGCATAAATGTAAAAAGAATAGTGAGGTGAGATTAGAGGAGAAACAGATTGGCATAAAGGAAATCTCTTTAAATACAAATAGCAACCCCGAGGTTATGGGTTTGATTCCCAGGGAATGTGTGAACTCATATAATTTATACAGTACTTTAAATGCAGAATAAGTTGCATTGGATAAAAGCACCTGCTTAATTCATACAGTAAATAAAAGAATAGTGAGGTCAGAATGAGAGGAGAAACAGATGAGCATAAAGGAATTCTCTTTAAGTACAACTAATAACCTCTCATTCTCAAGGTTCTGGGTCCAAGGTTTTGGGTTCGATTCCCAGGGAATGCATGAACTCATCAAATGAATGCAATATAAGTTGCTTTGGATAAAATACTACTAATAATAATAATGAGGTGAGAATGAGAGGAGAAACAGATGAGCATAAAGGAATTCTATTTGAACACAACTAGCAACACTAAAGCTGTAGGTTTGATTCCCAGGGAATGCATGAATTGAATAAATGTAAACTTTAAATGCGATCACTTAATTTGGATAAAAGTGCCTACTAAATGCATAAACGTAAAAAAGTTGAGAGGAGAAACAGATGAGCATAAAGAAATTTTATTTTAATACAACTAGCAACCACAAGGTTATGGGTTTGATTCCCAAAGAATGCATGAATTAATAAATTGTACGCAATAAATAATGTACGTTTCTTTGGATAAACGTGTCTGCTAAATGCATGAATGTAAAAACAAATAGTGAAGCAGGAATGAGAGGAGAAACAGATGAGCAAAAAGGAATTCAGCCTCACCCTGGAAAACTGACACTAAACAAACATGTAAATACAGCAAGACATTCATTGTCAACATGAGCACATCTACTCACTGTCATCCAGCAGGGCAGGCCGCGGGGGAGGATGTGACATGAAATTTCCTGAGACGCTGATCTCAAACCCACGAGTGGCATGTCAACCAGCTCCCATCCCAGATAAGACTCATCGGAATGCCGGTAGAACGGCTTCAGAATCTCCGCCAAGCAAACATCTCATCTATAAACAAACACTCTCACTCACCACCCTAAATGAATACATCAAAATTTGATGGAGCGGCCATGTTGCAGATCCATGACCCACAGCGAGGCACGCCATGATACAATGTATACCAGCATACATGAATAGTTAAAGATGTTTTTGGGATTTGACACAGGCACGACAGGGAAACACAAAGGCATACATGCTAACCCAAGCATTCTGACCCAGTAAACAGAGAAGATTTGAGAGGTGGAGTACACAATCTCAGTTTCAAAGCCGTACAAATCACATCAAGTTTACTGAAAATGCAGGCGTTTTTCGTTCTCGTAACACGCGGCAACTGCACGAAAGAGCGTCTGCTTTGTGCTGACATTTCAACGCAAGATAGTTTATTGTGCCCCGTCACCCTGCACATCAAAGGCAGACGTCGCCTTTAAATTAAGTCGCCCAAGTGGCGGAGCTTTTTATTAACTTCCAATCAATAAACATGCAGTCGGGGCGAGAGGTAATCAGGAAACACTGCCAAATAAGCTGACAATGAATCAAAGCCGCTGCTCGGAGGCAACAACAAAATCCTAACAAGCAGTTTATTACCGGTAGCTGTTACTGACATTAGTCAAAACCAAGAAAGATAAAATAGAATAAGGAATGTGATGCTGGGAAAGCGCCCACGGGCTGCGTGTTCCTCGCATGCTCTTGATAACTGCACGCCTCCTCCTTGATATGATAACAAATATAAATTGTTTGAAAACATCAAATGCATGGGAAGTCAGGGCCCACACTTCTATGGAACAGATGCAGTGGCGGACGAAAAACTCAAGGTGCTGAAAGTTTGTCTATATGGGGCGATTAGCTGCTTTTCTGCAAAAGTTTCCTTTTGTTTTTAACAGAACCTCATCAACTAACTGGTCTAGAATTGCTTTCTCAAACCAATCGACATTTACTAAATGCATAAATGTAAAAGATAGTGAGGTGAGAATGAGAGGAGAATCAGATGAACATAAAGAAATCCTCTTTAAACACAACTAGTAACCCCAAGGTTATGGGTTCGATTCCCAGGGAATGCGTGCACTAATAAACTCTAAACTTTAAATGCAATTTGCTTTGCAATTTGCTTTGGATAAAAGTGCCTACTAAACGCATACATGTAGAAAACATAAGGAAACAACAGATGAGCATAACAAAATTCTCTTTAAACATAGCAACCAAGGTTGTGGGTTCGATTCCCAGAGAACACGTGAACTAATAAAGTAAACTTTAAAAGCTATCATTTACATTGAATAATAGCGCCTACTAAATGTAAAAAGATGAGAGGAGAAACAGATGCGCATGAAGGAATTCTCTTTAAACACAACTACATTTACAATTAGTCATTTAGCAGACGCTTTTATCCAAAGCGACTTACAAATGAGGACAATGGAAGCAATCAAAATCAACAAAAGAGCAATGATACGCAAGTGCTATAACAAGTCTCAGTTAGCTTAACGCAGTACATGTAGCAAGTTTTTTTTTTTTTTTTTAACTAACAACTAGCAACCGGGTTCGATTCCCAAGGAATTCGTGAACTAATAAACTCTAAACTTTAAATGCAATAATTTGCTTTGAATAAAAGCGCCTACTAAATGTAAAAAAGATGAGAGGAGAAACAGATGAGCATAACGAAATTCTCTTTAAACACAACTAGCAACCAAGGTTATTGGTTCGATTCCCAGAGAACACGAGAACTAATAAACTGTAAACGTTAAAAGCAATCATTTGCTTTGAATAAAAGTGCCTGCTAAATGCATAAATGTAAAAAAAGATGTTAGGAGAAACAGATGAGTACGCACAACTAGCAACCCCAAAGTTATGGGTTCGATTCCCAGATAATAAAAAAATTAATAATAAAGATTTGAAGCAGATGATTGCTAGGGTGTTCTGGGCACTTGCTATAGCATTGCTATGGCTTGTTAGGGTTTTAGGAGTTCGTTCAAATCACTAAGCCTCAGTATCAACAATAATAATAGTGATGCATGTCTTAGCAAACACAAATTTAAATCGTCAGCCGTACACTGTAAAATTAAGGCTTGTTGAGTGCCCGGTTTTAGCAGACATCAGTTCAACAAGTCCATAAGTTTTCTATACATTCTGGCATAAGGTATGAGTATCTCTGCTGGTGTGTCAGACAGCGTGAAGGGCGTGTAAAACTTACTCCAGGTTTAACATCAGGTGAAGGGGCAGCTTGAAATCAAGCCTGCTCTTGTTCAGGAGTTTGTTGTTTCAATCCCGGGCTAAACTGAAGCAGGAGTTATTAAAGGGCTGTACGGCGGATAGTGTGTGTGTGATCCATATGCCTCTGATATACTAAGAAGATGCTACTGAGAAAAAAAAAATCTCATCCAAATAATTTTCTTGCCCTACAGGCAGTTACATGCAAATAAGAGATCAAAAGCATGTTGGATGAAAAAAAAGGCAGATTGGTGTGAATATCATCAGGCAGTGGACTACATGCACTGGAGAAAAATGATGCTGATGCTTACTGACCAGGTACAGAGAGAGAGAGAGAGAGAGAGAGGGAGGGAGAGGGAGAGGGAGAAAGAGGCAGCAGAGCTCTTCACATGAAACTACAGCATCTTTGATCAGCACATACACGGACACCACTTTTCCTCGATGTAGGATCAGCATCCCAAAGAAAGGATGTGAGACTTTTGAAAACGCACTCACACTCATATATACGCTAACCTAACTATCTAAATGAGCACATATTAAAGACTTCTATTGCTTTCATTTAAAGCTAATAGCTACTAAACAAGGCTGTAAAGGACAGAAGTACATTTCATTCAGTTGATTATAATATAATAATATACAAATAACTACAAAATAAGAACTTACACCCATAAAAATAGAATTCCTGCTACATTTAAATACTAAAAAATGTCAACATTAGTAAATATATAAAAAATAAATTTTTATGAAATAAAATGTAATTCCTACAGGGACAATTTGTTAAAAAGCATCTTCACAATATAAATATATATAAAACAATACATATTATCTGATGATGGTCAATATATATATTTTTTATTAAAGTTCAGAAAGAAAAAAAGGTTCAAGAATTTGTAATTTCACTCTCTATTAAATCGTTAAAACTACAATCACTCACAGCATCAACTGTTCAAAAAAAAAGTGGTGTCTAAATGGACTGGGGTCTATAATGTTGACATAATAATAATAATAATAATAAGAAGAAGAAGAAGAAATATTATTTATGAATAATTTTTACAATTAAAAATGTTCTGGGCTGCGTTTTCCAAAAGCATCGTAAGCTTAAGTACATCGTAGACCCATTGACACCAATGGAGCTACGATCAACTTAGGCTTATGATGCTTTTGGGAAATGCAGCCCTGGGTGTTCTTAAAGAGCGCTTCTGACATATTTAGTGGTCTTAAGAGGACAATATTGTCTCTAAAGTATACCTCAAAATATGTTAAGCTAAATCTGGTGATGATAACTATAGCTGCTGTTAACACACTCTTTTTCTCTCACACACCTGCAAGAAAAACGCATGCATTCAAATGATGTAACATTTACAATAGACACATTTAAGGCAAATAAATCTGATCATACGTTTTGTAAATTTTAAATCACAGACATATTAATTTTTTTTAGCAATTTGATTTAGAATTTTTATTTTATGTATTCTTATTTTTTTTCTGTTTAGTGTTAGAGTTTGTAGGTTTTCAGCGCATCTAATGAGCAGATGAGAACTGGCCTCAAACACTGCATTGCTGTGGCTATTGGTCCACGTTAATGGTCCATAAAACATGGCCTTGACCAGAGGTGACTGTAAATTCCATTAGGCTACAGCATCTTTAAGGACTTTCTAATATTTGCATATTTAATATCTGTTAAATATTTACACATTTAAATAGCCAAATATATATGAAAACTACACCTGATAAAAACGATTCCGCTCCAAAATCATGTGATTAATTGTGCTCTAAGAGTGTTTTTTAATTGAAAGATTTCTGCGTGTATAATTTAATAAGATGTACATTTGAAATCGTATTAATGTGATGTTCTAGGGCACAGGCAAAGCCAGTGTACGCATTCAGACGCCAAAAAAGCGAGTTCATTTTACTGGAGAATAGATATTTGCTTTAATCTCTAAGGAGTCGTGCCATTTAAATCCTCCAGTCATGGCGTGTGAATGCCAGCTATCCAGAGCGGCGCGAGAGAGAGGCTTCATCCGGCTGGATTAGAGACACATGCAAACACACGGCTGCATTTTTAACACTGGTCAGCAGAAGCATTGAAAGCAATCCCCGCTGGAAGAGAACGGAAGGCTTCTCCATTGAACATGAAGCTTTAATCCTGTCTTTTTCACCCTCTCTTTCTCTCTCGCCGCACCTTTCCGTGCCTCATTATTGCCAATCATTTGAATGCGAGTGCCCACTGTCACCTACTCTGTAATCTGATTACTTCATGCAAGAATTAGTATGTATATTTAATGCAGGATTTTCTTTTTTTTTTATCCCTCTCTTCTCAATCTTGATGAATGCAAGGGCGAGGAGCGCGGCTGCCAGCGTCATGCTAATAAATGACAGCTGATTTATGCATCTGTATTCTTTTATTTATAAAAAATAGCAAGCCGTCCGATATTCCGATATTAATAATACAAGTGGATCCACTTTGATTAGGCCAGCGCAGCGAGCTGTGCATATTCAGCATTACAATTAAATCTTCTGATGTGAAATAGGAATGACACGCTAATGAAGCGAGCCAGCGAGCCTGAACCAAGACTGTCCAACATCATTATGGGATATCTTAGATGAAGAGTAATTACGCGCGGAACACTGAAATGTCATTAAAAATCTTCAGTAAGTGATTTAACCCACTATTCCTCACTAATGCCAGACTGTTTTTTCTCCTATTTCCCCCTCCACTCCAGGCCGAGGCCGAACAGAAAGTTCATCTTCAGAAGTTCTGGATGAAGGGGGAAAAAATAATATGCAGGGACTTAAGAGAGTGATACAATCGAGTGTCCTAATTTAATTTTAATTCGGTGCGTCGGTACTCTATACTGGTGGTAGGTAATTGAAATCATTCTTTAATAAATTCTGATGAATTGGCAATTAGGTCGTGGTCTGTTTCCCGAGGTCGGCCTGAAATTGATAGCGCTGGTCCGTGAGCGATATTACTCAGGCCTCTTTTGAATATCAAATCTCATATTGTGATACAGATATGTGTTTAATAGATGTTCATTTATTTGATTAGACGCTTAATCTGATTTCTGTCTGATTTGCAGCAAGGTCTGAAATCCCCCTGGACCATAAAAATTTAAAATGTATATGTTATTAAAAGAACATGATTCAAAACAACTGTGCAAAAACTTCTGACCAGTATATGAATATAATTATGTGTCTGATGAAAATACACGATATAAAAATGATCAGTGTCAGCAAGTGTTTATGACTTTCATTATTTTTTTTCTTTACTTGGAAGTTTTGTGTAAAAATAATATCAATCCTCCTCACTTTTAATTATCATTGTGTATTTTTGTGCTATCTAAATAAACTCTGCTTTCTTTTTTATGATACATTTCTCTCAATTTCATCAACGCTTGTTGCTAACCCCTACATGAAATTACATTTCATCCTTACATGAACGCCCATCATGCAAACAATTTGATCCTATTTATTTTTAGCCTGCACAATAATTCTCGCATTTGAATCCAAATGGTGGTCCGCATCTTTAAGTGGCTCAGTGATCTGTGATATAATGTGTCGGGGGTTTTGTGGCGATGCAGAAAAGCAAATCAGTAATGGGGCCATCGTCAGCTGAGAGCAAGAGACGGGGTGAACACCAGCAACCCTGAGGAGGAGAGACAGAGAGAGAGACAGATAGACAGAGAGGGAGCCGTCCAACCCAAACGTGCCTTGCAGCCATGCAATTATTTTCTGCAGTGTGTTCCAATATCAACTCGAGAGCAATGCAAATTATTTAAGACACACTTTTTTAGGAGCTGCAATTATAATAATGATGATCTCAATTAGCGTTGCCATTGCCTCGGACTATTTAGCAGGCGATTCTGCAGCCGCAGGCGAGTCCCCAGTGCAGGAACACAATGTCAGGGCTGAGTGGAGAGGGACGCTTTTGGCCTCTGAATCTCTAAACCTAATCTTGATATATTTTCTTTTTCACAATAGCACATCATTTTTGACACTTTTTGCTAAGAGACAACTAAATTAGGCTGTTGTATATGCAGACTGTCATATTAAAGATGCAGTCGACTATCATACACAATCATTTAAACAGGCCTCTTAGTTTATAGAAACAAACAAAATCACATATGGAGTAATGCACTGAATGTTAAAATGCACTGTTGTGAAAATATACACATTAAATTGCTAACATGACACTAATTTGATCAAAGCATGTCTGTTTAAGGTTATATCACATTTATCAACTTAGTTTTACCATTTTAAGTTGGTTAACACTGTGCAAAATGGGACTTTTACATTCACTTCCATGTTCATCCGCCAAGAAAAATAGTACTACTATAATAAACATTTGATTTGTGCATATAATACTTAATATATGCGTGTTAACAAAACTGGGAGCTCACTTTTACGCTTTTAAACGCAGAAAGTATCACTCCACAGACTTCCATTGCAAGTGCAAAACATTCTGTAGTGTGAAGAACAGGATGTGAAATAAGATCATTTAACACCCATGTGCATATTTGTCTTAAAGGTACAGTGCAATTTTTTTTTCAATGTTAAAGGAAATGAAATGGAAATATACTCACCCTCAGGCCATTCCAGATGTAGATAAGTTTATTTTCTTCATTGTAACAGATTTGGAGAAATGTAGCATTACTTCACTTGTTCACCAGTGGGTCCTCTGCAGTGAATGGGTGCCGTCAGAATGAGAGTCCAAATAGCTGATAAAAACATCACAATAATCCACAACATGACTCCACTCCATCAATTAGCAACTTGTAGCATTAAAAGTTGTATGTTGCTATGATGTGCACAAGAAAACCATAAAGGGACTTTTCACATTCACTTACATGTTCATCCACCTAGAAAAATAGTACCACTGCTAAATGACTTAGACAACTTAAAGCTTGTATATATATTGCGCATAATATTTAATATAAGTGCTTTAACAAAAATATCAGCTCACTTTATGCTATTAAACACTGCAGAATATCTCATCCCATAGACTTCAATTGCAAATGCTTTATAAATAATTATTATAGATAAATATTATCTATCTATCTATCTATCTATATATATATATATATATATATATATATTAAAAATAAATATTATAGATATAAAGGTTCCGGGGGGTTTTAACAGGAGAAGAACCACTTTTAGTTCTCTACAGAACCTTTCAGTGAACAGTTCTTCTTCTTCTTCTTATTTTTTAAGCGTGAAGAACATTTAAAAAATCTAAAGAACCCTTTTCCATAAAACACCTTTTGCTTGTTTTTATAAAGGACAAATGTAAATTATTTTCTCTGCGAACTAATATATTTTGATGTACGTTAAACCCAGAACAGCCTTTTTTTAATCAATAAAGAGTACATGCTAATTTTATTAGTGGACTAGGACATTAGTAAATGTGACACCTCTACCTAAAGAACAAAATGTATGCTGACCTATTTCAGCTTTCTCCGTTCATGTGGAAAAGGCTTGCACCGCTATCCCATTCTTTTATTCATTGCTCTGTAAATACCTCCACTTTATGAAAAGCAGCGAATGTGACTCACGGATACCTCTAACCACAAGCCATTATTATTTCATGGCCTTTGAAAGAGGGGTCTGTAATGTGGCTCACACTTTAATGTCTGCGCTCACTCTGATGTTGTGTGGTACACAGCGGCCCTTGTTGCACGTCGTATACCATCCCTCACTTGAATTCACAAACGCTTCCAAGTGCATAAAAAGCACGGAAGAATAGTGTCCTGAGAGGTAGTGCACCGCGGAAACTGCTGGAGTAACTGCAGCAGACCGGGCATAGGGGGGCGTTTTGATTGGGCAAAACCTAAAAAAATCCTAATTCTTCTCAGTGACCAGTGGAGGACCTGCTAAAAGACGGATTCTCAGGGGCCTGTTAGCTCGGTCTATGTGGTAAAGTCGAATCCCTTCAGAGTAAAAGGCCACTGACGGAGCGGCCCATCAGTCAAGATAAAACTGTTATGCATTAAAATGAATGCCGGGTCACACCAGGGATTTGGGTTCAATCACGGCCTGCCCGAGCACCTGCTCGTGACTTTGACAAGTTTGCTTTTACTATTTTACGCTCCTTTTATCATTTTTTTGCAAATTCGTGGTCAACGCATTTCAATTTCAAAGGCAGAAATGAGGTTAAATCACATCTGTCTGCGCTGACCCTAAGTAAAACGTGCAGTTTCCTTGGGAAAAGGGTTCATTTGTTTGATCAGAGTAAAACCAGGATAAGAAATAAGATCATTTAACACCCACATGAATATTTGTCTTAAAGGTACAGCACAATTTTTTTTGTTTCAATATTAAAGGAACAGTTCACCCAAAAATGAAAATTTGCTGAAAATGTACTCACCCTTAGGCCATCCAAGATGTAGATGAGTTTGTTTTTTCTTCAGAACAGATTTTGGGAAATGTAGCATTACATCACTTGCTCACCAATGGATCCTCTGCAGTGAATGGGTGCCGTCAGAATGAGAGTCCAAACAGCTGATAAAAACATCACAATAATCCACAACATGACCCAATCAATCAATTACCATCTTGTAATGTGAAAAGCTGCATGTTGGTAATACAAACAAATCCATCAAGATGGTTTTAAATTCAAACCATTGTTTCCAGAGTTCATAAAATTGCTTTCTCCAGTTAAAAAGTGATCTCGTCTGAATCAGGAGAGAAATATGCACAGATCAAGCACCTTTTACAAGTGTAAACAGTCTGAAACAGTTCTAAACCAATATGTTGGTGGATTTTGATGTAAGGGGATGGACTTTTTCACTGGAGGGATTGTTATTACGGATTATTTATCCGTATATTTCCGCATATTTTGCCAGAAGTGATGGTTTAAAGTTAAAACCAGTGTTGCCAAGTCCGCGGTTTTCCTGCGGAATTGGGCTACTTTAACACTGTTGCCACGGATTGTTTTTAATGTCCGCGGGTTTAAGAGACCCCAATAACATATTTATCCCCTAAAATGTGCATTTGAACCCAGCCAAAAAAGAACGCGATTTTTAGCTGGGGATCCCCCTCAAAACGGGATTGGGGTTGTTTTGAGTAGCAATTGGGCGGGTTTTGTTGTAAAAACCTGGCAACCCTGGTTAAAACGACTTAATGATGGATGCAGCTTTTTGCTTCACAAGACATTAATTGATGGACTGCAGTTGTGTTATTGTTATGCTGTCAGCTGTTTGGACTCTCATTTTGACAGCACCCTGCAGAGAATCCATTGGTGAGCAAGTGATGTTATGTAATGCTAAATATCTCCAAATCTGTTTAACAAACTCATGTAGGCCTACATCTTGGATGGCCTTGAGGGCGAGTGGCCATTTTCAGCAAATTTTCTCTTTTGGGTGAACTATTGCTTTAAGATTCCTTTTTCCTACACTAACTTAAAATGCACAGACCATTGAAAGTATGACATCTGTAGGTTTAAACGTCGATCTTTATGTTTCAAGGGTCTGAAATTTTGGCTCAACCAATAGCGTGAGTTTGGGGCGCGGGACTATGGGTTGGTTTCATTACTTTCATTCATTAATTATTATAAATCCTAATTGGTTACAAAGTCACTAACAAAAGACTCAGCTATAAGCGCGCTATGCAGATGCCCAGACGCTATGCATTATTTCTGGGGAATTAACCGCTCCCTCACGCCGTGCTTTCAGCGTTAAAGTAAACACGCTGCAGATCAACAGGGGGCCAAAATCATAGCAAATACGCATGAAGATGTGCCGTTTCCCCCTCAGAGGGCCCGACTGCATTCGAAATAGCCTTTTCAAGTAAGTTGCGCCGGGCCACGCTCTCCTCAGATCAAAGCCGAGGACAGAGAACAAGGGCCGCGTCCATTACGCGCACCTCTGGCTGCATGGGCGGCTCCTCTCCCCTCGTCTAAACAACACTCGTTTCCCCCTCAGAGGGCCCGACTGCATTCAAAATAGCCTTTTCAAGTAAGTTGCGCCGGGCCACGCTCCTCAGATCAAAGCCGAGGACAGAGAACAAGGGCCGCGTCCATTACGCGCACCTCTGGCTGCATGGGCGGCTCCTCTCCCCTCGTCTAAACAACACTCGAGGTGCCGAGAGCCGGAACAAAGCCGTGTAAGTCGGCTATTAAAGTTTAATTGTTTTTTTTCCCGCCTCTCTTTTCCGAGCTGTTTTTGAGTTCCTGCGATTAATTCCTCCACGTTGCATAAAAGCATAATGCAGCCCCATTTCCACAGGCTGCGTCTTTGTAGAATAAAAGATATACGTGTACAAAAAAGTAAGAACTCCCTGATGTTGGAGGTAGACAGTTGCTTTTCAAATCCTAGTTTTGGTCCTTTATTTTATTTAGCAGTGAAAAGCCATGAATACAGAAAATAATGACGGCCGTTACAGTTCTCAATCGTGACGTCTACTCTCGCAGAAATCCGTAACATATGGACACAGTACACGGTAATGAAAAGTATCAAAAAGGAGCATCGATTCGAAGGAAACGAAACCAAACGAAAAGTCAAAAACAACCAAAAGGTATTCACCAATTACATAAACATGTTTTTTGCTACAGTCTCAATTTACTGTATACATAGGGGATCATATTCCCGGAGAATGATAGTTATTAGAAAGGATACATGACTCAACTGCCACACGTAATGCTTCAGAACGTATGCACAGAGGTACAAGCAATAAATACACACATTAGGAAAAGCCTTACAGCTACGCAACGCAGATGCAGGAAAAGCAGGTTTGCTATTCTTAGCAAGCAATGAGAGAACAGTAAAAATTCATGAAATTCAGGAGAAAAAAACACTGATCTTTTTAGCTTAGAAAAAAATGTCTGGTAAATTAATGGGTCCACCAACATTTTTTTTTGTATCTTTTTACATAATATGCACAATTATCAAAATACAGACAAAATCATCCCAGAAAAAACCCCAGACAATCCTAAAATCTATTGAAGGAGACTGCCGATCTGGAGGTTCTTCTGGTATTATGTGCAAGCAACTATTTTAGACATTTTTTAAAATGTTTTTACAAAACCCATGCAAACTCTACAGGTAATATGCATTCTGTGGCTGAGAGTTTCTTTTGTCGATCATCATCATCATCTCCTCCCGGAAACAGTATAGCTGAGGTATGCACACTTTATGCATTTAGTCCATCAACATCATCATCATTCCGACGTTTTATTATACGTGTTTAATAATTCTTATTTCCAGTCCACCAAATGAATTTAGACATGCATTTTTTAATAACACAATATCCCCTTACAGGTATTTTTACATATTCATTCTACAAATGTTCTGAGGACAAACTAGTTCAATGCAAACCTTCCACATCTGCCTTTGGGAATGTAAACTGGCGCTTTTGGCGACATCCTGCGTGAATCGGGCGGAAAAATGTGTCGTGGCGTTCTAACGATTCGTGCAATCTGCCATTTTTTCGCGTTGTGAAGAGGTAGAAGCCTTTTTTGGATAAGTGGGAGAACCCTTTTTGTATATTCTTATTCAAAGACGCTGCGTCCTTATATTTGGTGCCATAAAATTATTATGAATGTCATCTTCAAGTCAATTTGCTGACTCCAGCAAAGGATAAGGGATACGCTTTGTTCCTGGATCCAGCTTCGCTGTCTTATTAGTGTGTGTGTGTGTGTGTGTGTGAGAGAGAGAGTGTGTGTTGGTGTGCTAAAACTAGCAGCCAACCCTTCGGTTTGCACGAAACGGGAACAACTGCACAGTATGTTTCACACACAGAGAGAGACAAACTTTGACATTATTGGTTACAACACAAAGCAGTTATCCGTTTCAAATGGGTTTTCTGCATTAGAGAACAATCAAAGAAAGAGAGAGAGAGAAGAAAAGGAAACAGGCTTTGCGTTATTTTCATCTCCATCCACTGTATAAGAAGAGGCAGAAGTCTGTATAACTTTGGTTTGACTGAAAACAGAAGCAAACTTTAAAGCAACAACCGCTTTTCCTCGATGACATCAGCAACGTTCAAATCAAAGCGTTTCACCTCAAATAAATGGTTGCTACTTATACACCATACATGGTCTAACCACAAACCTTCCCATGATCCAACACGAGCTGTGTCTATATAGCCATGAATTATACAATGAGTCTGAATCAATGGAGCAAAGCAAACGTCAGCTGGAAAAGGTTTCGTCCTCTTCCTGTCATGGCTCTGTTGTTTGCTTTTACAATATAACCAAGCCACATCATTTCATATCGACTTGAAATCATGACTTTTTTGGCTTCACTAGATATCTTAAAGTTTGGTTACTATATTTTCGGTTTTTCGGCTCTGAAGAAACTGACGGATATAAGACATGACACGTTGGACAGTCACAATGAACAGTACATTTAACTAGTAAAAACGATGACAAGATGGCTTACGCAAATCATAATAGCAAAAAAAAAAAGAAGAAATACAGAAGTAATGTTTTCTGTACTTCCACAAATGGTTGTTTTGGTCATGATCCATTTATAGCGGCTCTCTCGCTCTACCCGGACCACATGACGGTCGCTGAATCGAGGTCTTCCCGTTTTATTTGGGGTCGACCGACATCACGAGGCCTGAGCGAGCGCTCCGTCTGTCGATCAAATTACATCAAAATCATTTTCTCTTTGTACAGGGCTAAAGGAGACAATCCCAGAGGTTATTCGAAGGTAGTTAGTGGAAAAAAATCTTCTCTTTGTACTAGTTAAAGTCACAGAAGACTGACCAAAGAGGCTGGTGGCTTCTGTCTAAGCTATTGGCCGTTGATAGTGTTGGCTTTGGTTTCTAGCTGTTGCCTGTGACTCTTTGCAGGTAGACAAAGCTTTAGAACAAGGAGGTAAAGAGACTAGAAGAATATGCAGAAACGCATCTTTTTCTTTCGTGTTTTTCCTCTCAGCAGTTGCGACTGAATCACATTTCACGTTTTCAGCAGAAACGGAGCTAGTGAGACTTGAGACCTACTTTGTGTACTTTTTTTGGACGGCTGCAACAGTCTTGATACCTTGGTTGTGTTACTGATGTGATTTTAAGAAATGCCATTTACAGTTGGTGGTGCCGCAAACATGACTCGAAATTAACGTAAGCTAAGTCGCGGGAAGAACGAAACGACAATTTAGGGTGGGGGGGGGCAAAAACAAATGAACAACAACAACAACAACGAAAAACAGCTTTTTTTCCTTTTTACATTTTTGTCGACATACAGGCAGTGACACTAATTTTTGATACTACTCGTGTGCAAAAAATAACAGAGCAACAACTTGAATTGAACCAGCAATTGCATCTAACACCGACGACTAATGTGGCTTGGATATTCACAAACTTAAAACTTCTTTTTTTGGCAGTATATGTGGCCGTTGGCTTTCTACAAAACGGACTCGCTCCCGTTTCACTTCTGTCTTTTTTCGGTCCGTGAGCCTCGTGTTTGTTGTGTGAGGTGGCCGAGGTGATTCCAATGAAATCTTGTCCTTTTGTTCTTCCTTTTATGTTTGTTTTTAAACAGCAGACGTCTCATGTCTGTCCATCTGTGGTCCCAAAAGATCTGCGCTATAGATTTTCTTCGGGCCAGTCTCCAGATGCATGCTAAATAAATACTCCCGCCTGCTGCTTCCAGTCTTTTTGCGTTTGCGGTGGTTGTGGATTAGTTGAGGGGCGGGGCCTGAAAGGGGCAGAGCCCCGGCGGAGGGGTGGGGCAAAATAGTCATTCCAGATCCTCCGATAGGTTGCCCTCCTCAAGCTCCCGGTCATCATCCAGCTCAGGACTGTGATTGGCTGTGGTCACCAATGACATCGGACAGTCCTCGTCGTCCATGTTTAGTGGCTCCTCCTTAACGTGAATTAGAGGCCTGTGTAAGCGAAAAAATGATCTGAAATTTAGAGGAAGGTCTGGTCAAACACGTAAAAGATTACACTAATACGGCATTTATTTAAATAAAAAATACAGTACAATAATATGAAATATTATTAGAACATAAAATAACACTTCCTATTTTTAAAAAATATTTAAGCGTAAATTATCCCAGTGATCAAAGTTGAATTTTTAGCATCATTACTGCAGCCTTCAGTGTCACATGATCCTTCAGAAATCATTCTAATATACTGATTTGGTGCTCAAGGCACATTACTTATTATCAATGCTGAAAACAGTTGTGCTGCTTAATATTTTTGTGGAAACTGTGATACATTTTTTCAGGTTTCTTTGATGAATAGAAAGTTCAAAAGAACAGCATTTAGTTGAAATATGCATTTTTTTTAACATAAAAGTCTTTACTGTCACTTTTGATAAATTTAACGTAATTAATTAAATTTAACGAAATTTTGATAAATATGTAAATTTACGTATTTTCTGAATAAAAGTATTAATTTCTTTCAAAATCTTACTGCCCCCGAACTTCTGCATGGTAGTGTAATAATAATAATAATAATAATGGTCTTAATAATAATAACAACAAACAAACAAACAAATAAATAAACAAGATATTCAGGACCTAATAAAACAAGAAAAAGAGGTTTATTTTGCAATAATGACCATCTTATCCCACTTATTACTTATAAAATACATAAATGGATATTAAATATGATTTAAGTTCAAATTTTATTGTTAAATGAGAAGAAAGAGACAGGAAACTAGTACAGCTATACAGAAATGTGGTTGCCAGTATATAGTTTCCCCAGCGTTACACAAAAAATATTTGAAAGCAAAAATGCAGCTACTGACCAATCAGAATCAAGTAAAAGCCGCAACTCATCAACCACGCAAAAACGATTAGACATGCGCATTCAACACGGCATCCTTAACTCAAGATGTCCGTGTTTTCAAAGTCGCAAAAAAAAGCGTTAACAGCAATTAAACCCCGATTAATGAAGCACGTGTGGAAACGTGAAACCGTTGACAGTAAAATATGCTCGCCGCTGAGAAGTTTACTGATGGCACCTGCTATTTAAAATGGAAAAAAGGAGTAGCTGCAGCCCCATTATAAATAATGGAGAATTTCTCATCCTCTCGCCCCTGGAGCAAAGAGGGGGGGTTTGTTGGGTAGGCGGGGGGAGAGTGGAGCTTTTTTTTTTTATCTTGTTAATAGAAAGTGCAGGCCTTCGTTAATATGCAGGGGCTATGGTGGCACTTCTCAAGTGAGGAGACAACCTGCAGCTAGACTCCACCATTAATCAACTTCAGACTGCCAGTTGCCTCGGACACCATGATCCATGTTTTTAACTCCAAATGGATGAATATCTTTACCGACTGTCAATAAATGTAGGGAGGAGGGTAAAAAAATGGTGAAAAAACTCGGAGCGGTTTGGCGAGGAGCAGCGAGATGCCGAAACGAGGGCGGAAGTAGGGTTACTAACAAGAATAATAACTCTGTCATACACAAACAAGGCTTAACATGATCTCGGGCCCTTGGCAGGGAGAGAGGTTTGTGCTACCCATGATAAATCTGACAAAACCTAATTATTTCTGACACGTCGGATGCATCAGGAAATCCCACTGGACTGGAGAGAGAGAGAGAGAAAAAGAGAGAGGACTCCTTATCAACTAGTCTCTGTATTAGGCCATGTCTGGCTGCTCTCTCCTGGGTCACGCTCATCAATGGCACGGGGAACTTTGAATATGAAAAGAATTTTAAAAGGTACAGATTACTTTAATATTTATAGCAAAATAGATTAATATTCAGATGTGGAAGCGCCGGGATGTTTCTGTCTCCTGTACTCAGCTACGTGCGCTGGAGAGAAAGGGGGCGACTACGCCGGACCTCCACAATGATAAATTTCACACCCTCAAGAAATACCTGTGAATGCGAATTAAAAAGTTCTCCTTCCTTTATTAAAGCAATTAATTCAAGCACAATGGCATTTGGTCGTCAGACAATGTAACCTTGAGTAAAGATACACTCTCGTTGACATGTCCATCGGCCATTACTAGTTATATTTCTTTTTACTAATTTGACAGTTTCATATAATTTTCATAGGTTTATGGAATTCGTTATTGGAATTTCCATTCGTTCTTATCATTTAACAGGTATGTTAGCCATAAAAACATTGGTATAATGTTTGCAATCATCTATTTTGTCATTGTAACAAAATTGTGCTATAAAAGACGTTTTTGACTGTCACTGCTCATCACTAAAGTTCTTTCTTGTAGTTTTACAACTTTGTTGCAATTTTATACAATTGTGTAATTTTTGCAACTTTATCATTTGCATAAATTCACTCTCTGCCATTTTTACAATGATAATGATGCTAAAATGTTCATAGACATCTATTTTGCCATCAAAAAATAGTGTAACTTCCACCTGCCGCATTTATATACAAACTGATATACACTTAAGGATATTATGTAGCAACAAAGAATCAAGCTTTAGTCTTCAAACAACATCATTTTGGGATTTAATGCAATCACCTGTGATTGCATAAGTATTTGTCATTTTAATTTGTCTTAAATTTCTGCTAATTTCTAAAGTTCTTTCTCATAGTTTTTCTTTGTCAGAATTTTAAGCAGTTTTCGTAACTGTAATTTTTGCATTTTTGTTTATGTAAATTGTTCATTCTCATCATTTCTCTGCAATCTCAGCCATAACAATGATGCTACAATCTATTTTGGTATCAAAAAGTAGTACATAGAATGTTCACCTGTGATTAAAAAGGTATTTGTCATTGTAATTCACCATGTTTTTATTAGGTCTTATCATTTTACTGACACTAGAGCCATAAAATTGAAGCTATAATGTTAGTAAACATCCATTTTGTCATAATAATGTTTGATAGGGCTATAAAAGACACCGCTGACCGTCAACGCTCACCTAACGTTCCACAGGCCACATTTATCGTACAATAACAAACAGATATACTTAAAGATATTACGGCGAGACAAATGATCCCGGTCGGTCCGACGTTCCACTGGCCATTAAGCTCGACACAGGCCTTTACTCCTAATGTGAAGAAGCATGGCTTACAGCTTTCATTTGCATTAATTATAAATCAGCGGCATGCTTGTGAGGTCGGAAGAGGAAGGAGAGAGGAAGAGAGAAATGATTAGTCCTTGCCGTCCCTTCTCCACTGTATTAAGATGTCAGGATGAGTCATTTTGTGTTTAATGAGAGGCTGGCATGAGAAAATCTGGAGCCGGAGTCTGTGCCAGTCTGTGTGTGTGTCTGTAGACACTGGCACAGCCAGCGCTTGAGCAAAGACGCTTCCCATGCCCCAAACGATCAGAGACAACTATGACTGCAAACACTACCAATTTCAAGCATGTTTGTGCAAGTGTGTGGATTTAATAGTGTTTAAAAAGTTTTATTACATGGTTCTCTGGAATGCTTGATTCTGATTGGTCAGTTGCAGCACAGTGATGAAATATTTATATTTATTCTTTATATATATATATATATATATATATATATTCTGAATTATGAATAATTACTGCTAAACATTAATATTGATGTTTTTTTCTTTGTGGCACAAAAATTTTTTTGCAATAATGACTGCACATAAATTAAGGCACACAAATAAATTAAGGGAAATTAGAAATATTTAACCAATTTTACTTTCATAAAGTGACATATTTCAGAGTAAGCAGTAAGCAATGGATAAACAATAAGTAAAATTAAAATGTTCTCAAGTTAATCCATTGAAAATTCACTTGATATAAAGTGCATTTAAAAAAAGAACAATGATTAAGTTTTATTTCATATTGAAAAAATGTTAGATTATCTTTGTATGCATGCATGAAAGCAAACAATTACATTTTTTTCCTCTAAACAAAATACAGAAAACAGAACATGTCAAAACTCATGCATGTGCTCATACACACACATCTAGTCAGACAGATGCCATTAATGCAACATGTTCAGAGAAAGGTTAGTCTAATTGTTCTGTTTCTCAGGAGACAAAATGTGAATATGTTGTCCTCTTTAGCCTCTTCATTATTAAATGCAGCCCCGAAAAAGCCACTCGCAAAACATATTTCTTCCATTTTGAGCATGTAGAGGTCATGTAACAGGGACCTTCACCTTTATTGAGCATTTATGTCTTAACGCTTCAATCCAGAAAGAAAGAAAATATGACAGACGGACAGGCAGAAAAAGAGAGAGAGGGGGGTCTAAAAACACCAGACTTAACGGTCCGTTATTAAAAGTTAAATAACCTGAGGGAGTGAATACACAGGGATTCTGTCTGGATCTCAGATTTGGCCCACTTCACACTACTGTCCCACTTCTGAATCAAACACACTTCTATTAACACACATTTCCAGAGCGCACAGTGTATTTTTTAGCTAATAGGGTCTTTGGGTTAGCATTAGCAACTCTGTGCATGAAAATGCATGAAATGTGAACGTGTGCAGGTCTGATGGCGTGCGACACGCTTCCCGTTGCCCTTAACGCTCGTGCTACTATCTTTGGCTCGGTAAACACAGCCATCCAGCATGAGTGACATCACTGATTAGGGCGAGCACATGTTCTATATCACCATTCCTCCGACCGGCACCGCATTAATCTTTCATCAGCCTGTGCTCTCTCTCTCTGTCTCCTTCTTTCTCTCTGTGAGCCATTAAAAAAGATGGAAAGGCAAAGATTTTAAAGTAATTAATGATATAGTTAGCTGCTAAATATTAATAGGAATGGTCTTGCATAAAATATAACATCTAAACCTCTGCGATGCGGACAGTGGGGTAATTACAAGGGAATCTATAATTATGGCAGCCTTCACTTCTTACCTATTTATAGGTAAGAGCTGTAATCTAAGAACCAAATGTACACTTAACCTTCAGGTCTAAATTTTTTTTATTTTTTTTGTATACATATGTAATTTAAATGTAATTTATGAACCTTGCGAATACTTATACCACTGCTAGTTCAATGCAAAAAAAATCTGAAAAAAAAAAAAAAAAATTTATATATATTTTTTATAATTAATAAATAATTATTTTATTACTGCAAAAGTACAATATTCAATTTTTTTGGCACAAAAAAATTGCTTTTTGCTATAATTTTCAAACATCTTCCCTTAACATTGTATATTTTTTAAATAAATAACATCAACATTAACTTTATTTTATTATTGCTAAACTATAATGACTCCACAGCATCCCTCAAAATCGAAGGTAAATGAGCAGTTTGCAACCCATTTTATTTCCATGAAATGACATATTTTAGAATGAAACTGGATAAACAATGAGTAAGTTTAGTGAATTGAGTGAATTTAGTTTTAAAGGCAATTTAGGAATGAATTTAGAAATGAGTGAATTTAATTTAAACAATTTAGGATCCTTGTGAATACTCATACCACCGCAGAATCAGTGCTAAAAATCTGAAAGAACTTAAATAATTGTGTATATATTTTTTATAAATAATATAAATACTTATTTCTATTTTATTTCTATAATAATTAGTTATTTTAGGATCTTAAATGCAAAATAAAATCAAAATTGACCCCATATACCATATGCTGGTGTACCTAATGATTAAAAAAAAATTATATAATATTCCATATTGATAGTATTAGCAATATTAGCTAATAAAATAGCAAATTTTTCATGATCCAATCAAATCCTGTTGGATGAAATTAAGCCCTGCTGAATATTTTGTAAACACGTCACATTAAATGTGCCATTTTATGTCTAAATGCACGTGTATATGTGTGTGAACTCACAGTTGGGTGTGTGGGGAGTATCCGGGACTGCTGTGTCCGTTAGTGTCCAGGTGATCTAGTGTGCCGTTGAGATCTTCATGCATGCTGCCCTGTAATAGGCCGGTCGGGCTGCCGCTCATCAGTCCTGGAGGACTCGCCCCCATCATACCTGACGCGCTATTCATCAAGCCTGGATTACCCAGCAGCGGCAAAGAGGTCTCCGCCAACGCAGCCTACGAGAGAAAGAGAGAGCGAGAGGGAATAGTTATACTCAAGCATTTTCAAGCCTTTTCAGCAGTCGGCATGTCATAGCGCACGGCTTCCAGCTCGTTCCAGATTATCTCCTCTTTTTTATCGAGTTACTTCCAAATTATTGCTGAAGAATCAGTATGATAAAAACAGATGAGAACTGCCACAAAGTGGCAGGAAAAAAAACAACGGGAAAGTTTCGAAGTTGCAAAAACACTGCTGTGTCCGTTAGTGTCCAGGTGATCTAGTGCGCCGTTGAGATCTTCATGCATGCTGCCCTGTAATAGGCCGGTCGGGCTGCCGCTCATCAGTCCTGGAGGACTCGCCCCCATCATACCTGACGCGCTATTCATCAAGCCTGGATTACCCAGCAGCGGCAAAGAGGTCTCCGCCAACGCAGCCTACGAGAGAAAGAGAGAGCGAGAGGGAATAGTTATACTCAAGCATTTTCAAGCCTTTTCAGCAGTCGGCATGTCATAGCGCACGGCTTCCAGCTCGTTCCAGATTATCTCCTCTTTTTTATCGAGTTACTTCCAAATTATTGCTGAAGAATCAGTATGATAAAAACAGATGAGAACTGCCACAAAGTGGCAGGAAAAAAAACAACGGGAAAGTTTCGAAGTTGCAAAAACAATCTCTTCACCTTACAAGACAGGCCTCAAATGAACAGCGAATAAAGAAAGCCCGAGCATCCACATGATAATGAAACCATGCAAAACTTTACCTCAAAACAGTCAAAGAAAAAAAAAAAAGACTCCTGACATTTTTGCCTCCTGCACATTAAAGTTATATACAGTAATTAAATTTTAAAGTTTTTGCCACGAGCACCTTGTTGGCCGACACTGCGAAGCCAAATCATTTATGACAGTTTGGATAAATATTAATGATTATGCCCTCGCATTTGCACAGGCTGCTATCAATCTGAGGCCAGGCTGGCAGAGAAGGTCCCTGCCTCTACCACACGGTGTCCTTCTAGACTCTCACTGACTGTGCCAACCTCACACACACACACACACACACACACACACACACACACACACA
>NW_015660890.1:1765601-1767450 GCF_001515625.1 Sinocyclocheilus rhinocerous
GCATCTGACCTGAAAATCCCAGGATTTGATTGATCTTAATGCCCATGGCTCTGAATATGATAATTTTAATATTAATGAGCAAATGAGCAGTTTTATTATGCATGCTATATAGTTATAACTAATAAGCTGGCGGGGCTGAGAGCTCGATCCCCAAGCTGAGCTGATGAGACCAAGCACAGATATTAAATCACCTTTCATTCCTTTTTAAAAATTCTCTCTGTTAATCAAATGACAAGCCCGTCACCAGCCGGCCGTGCCCGGGCCCTCACAAAAGAGCAGGGAGGCTCCGAATGGAAATTCCTGCTCCGCTATTGTAGAAGGAGGGACCCGAATATGCCTAAAGCCCCTGCTTTGCCTCTTTGTTCCAGTCGGGACCAGATTAAAATATAGAGTTGATAAGGACAGAAGCGAAGAGAGCTGGAAACAGGGATGCATATGCGGCTACAAGGCCATAAAATGGCTAAAAACGCTCATCCGTGCATCTCCAAACACACGCTCCGGCAGTAAATGAGTCGTGGCCCAGCATGTATCTGTACGGGGAGCTATTGCACACCCTTGTGGAGCTGTAATCATACACCAGCATCATTAGCAAGCCAAATCCAAATTAATTCACTTTGCTAAATCTAGTGCTGGGAAATGCTTCGCATGCTGATGAGAGCTGGAGAAACCTTTGAGAGGACCTGCGTCGGAGTTAAAATAGAAAGGGAAAAACGGCTGTGTATCTTATCGACACGCACCGCACTCTCCTGTCTAAAAATAGAGGATGGTTTTTATTGTATCCTCCTTTTCTTTTCATCCTGTCTGACAATGTATTTGTTGGGACAGAGATACAAATGAGGCCTTTTGTACTGGGGAATAAAGTGTGTTTCCTGGATGACAGGTGCATTAGCGCTTTAGAGCCAAGCGGGTCTTAACCCCTCTCTCCATTTGTCTTGTTCTCTTTTGCTTTTTGTCTTGCTGCATGAGTTATAGTGTGTACGAAGCCTCGGCCGACATCAACAACAACAAGAAAAGGGATGTAGCGGAGTGCGTCTACATGGCAAACAGCCATCTTTCAAATTAATTAACCAATAATATGCAGGGTGGGGAGGGAGAAAAAATGAAAAGGAGACACTGAGAAAGCGGTAATACGCCATGTCTAACAAAAGGTGCTGATGATTGAGTGGCTGGTTAGTAATTAGTGCGTCAGAGCGCACACCTCCCCGTCAAGACTCGGCTATTAATTGCACCAAATTAGAAAACGATATCAGAGGCTGAATTATTCTTTCACTTGTCACAGAGAGAGTGAGCAAGAGCGAGATAAAGAGAGAATTCGTCCTTTTCAGGAGGCAGGTTAAAAAGAGGCGCGATTGCTGTTAATCGGCCCACGTCCATTGCAGGCCTCCGTAGCACATTACCTTCCAGGTGGCGGCATTGCGTCTGAAGTAGGCGAAGGTGCGCGTGAACCAGCTGTAGATTTCGTTGAGCGTTAGCTGCATGTCACCTGACTCCATGACAGCCTGCGATGAGATGCCATTAAGCGGCGCGTTAGAAACTGGAGTACGTCGAGGCGCTCTCACCCAGATTTAATTCAAGCAGCAATTAATTACAATCTAATCAGGCTAAAGCTAATTTATTTCCCACTCACCTGCCTGATGAGGGTTGCATAAGTAAACGGCGGCCTGACGTCTGCGTTCTTGTAAAACTCGTAGTTTGGGGCGATCTCTGCGGAGAAAAAAAAATAAAGAAAGCAGCAGATAAATAATAAAAAAAATAAAATAAACCCAAGTGTCGCCACTTGGGATAATTGCTAAACGTGTCTCCACAAGGAATTCATTCAGGATTTTATCAAATTAAAACGAGAGGCGAG
>NW_015660890.1:1768474-1790199 GCF_001515625.1 Sinocyclocheilus rhinocerous
AAAGAAAGCAGCAGATAAATAATAAAAAAAATAAAATAAACCCAAGTGTCGCCACTTGGGATAATTGCTAAACGTGTCTCCACAAGGAATTCATTCAGGATTTTATCAAATTAAAACGAGAGGCGAGTTGGGGGGTCTCTGGAGAAATCTTAAACATTAACACGCTCGTGAAATTAGAGCCTGCATCGATATTTTGTATGTGTTTGAATAATTCATGTCTTCCCCGCTGCTCCAACACTTGCGGAAGACCAGTAAATATAAACATCAAACAAGATGTTTTTACATGCATCGCCTTCTTGAATATTGCATAATTTTATATTTGCCTGTAATTAAAATGCATTGAATATTGATGATTTGATTTTAGCCCCATTTGCATGAAGAGCGAACAAAAAAAGCATCTACGAACCTGAGGACAAGGGCATGGAGTATTTGTCGGTGTGGCGTCTGCGCATGGCGCCCATGCTGGGCACATTGGCGGGACTGAGGACGTTGGGCACCTGGGGCATCTGGGAAAGGGGCGTGACTGGAGCGGTGGGCGTGGTGGGCGTCTGAGGTAAGTTGGGGGGTGAGACAGACGGGAGGTTCTTTGACATGGTGACGCTGGAGACAAGATTCAGCTGTAGAAGAGAGAGAGAGAGGGGGATTTAAACGAGTGCTGGCTCATTCCTACAGCTGTGTTTCCCCTAATAAGCGAAGGAGGAAGCAGCCAATCTGCACTAATTACAGGATGAAATTGTATCATAAAAATTCTAATTACAGCACGCTGTTAAAGATTATCTAATGATCAGGCTGTGAGTTATCCCGGCCCATCTCTATCCCATAAGAGCTCCCTGGATGCAAAACACACACGCGGTGAGAAGAACATCACCTGGCTTCCTGCCATAACCTGGTGCCTCGCTAGTTATCCATCCCGCTCTCTTCCCGTCTTACCACTCAAACACAAGAGTCAGGTTTTTTATCAATATGCACATATCCTCTGCTTTTTTTGTGTCCCAACTTCACCCGAGTGGAAAACCCTGACCTTTATTCTCGCCGTTAACTCCTTCAAATGGTAATGACATCATTACATATTCAAACCAAATTGCCTTAATTGCGAATTGGCAAGCAGAATTCCGGTGCTGTCAGAATAGAAAATGATCGCCGGTTGGACATCAACAATCGTTTGTGGCACATGTTGATAAATACAATGAAATGTCAAGCCGGCTATTCTCAGGCGGCTGCTCTATAGACAATTACAGCTCCACTTAATGATAATGAGATAATGCCAACACAGAGAGTGGCATGCGCTATACCACTTCGCGAGAAATCAATGACTCCTCTAGGGGAATGTTGTATCCTGGTTAATGACTGGAACTAAGACCTTGAAAGGAAATTAATGACAAAGACGCGTTGTCTACCAGAGGGACATCTTAGCAAAAGGGTAAACGGTTATGTTGTTGACATTACATTACATGCTAAGTAAATACTTGTGTCTTAAAGTCAATAAGAAATCAAAATTGACCCCTATTACTTCTAAAGGTGTTCCTGGTCTTATTATGAACAATTCGTTGTTGCACACTATAAAAAATAAAATAAAATAAAATAAAAGCTGACATTTTCTACAACAGATATTCTTTCATTTTGAATTTGATTCATTGTCACTGTTACAAAGCAGTAACAGTGCTTTGTAACCCCCCCCCCACTCTGAAACATGAGAGACAAATAAAGTGTTTGTGCTAAATTTATTGCCATTTGAATTCCCATCTTTGTCTGTGCTTGCAAAAATGCAGTTTGATGCATATAATACATTGTATAATTCATCAGGGGCCGGGTCACGGCACCAGATTTGAGGATTGTCTCTCTTAATATCTTTCTCATTGCGGCCAAACCACCACATCAGCACGTAATTACACACTACTCCTCTAAAAAGGTTTTGATACACTGTCAAACACTGCAAAAAAGCACTTCACAATAAATCCTATCAGTAGTGAGCGAGCGGGGGAAACAGATAGAGAGTATGCTGCATGTATATTTAAAATGTTAAGACAAGATTTTCCTCCCCTCTCTTCACCTGGTTATGGCAACAAGCGTAACATGTTTGCAGGCATACAATCTGGTGTTTGCAAAATGGAATTTATTAAAGCTTAACTGAGCAGGAGTGAATGAGACACAGGGATCAGCCCTTTACTACTGCTGCTCATCTGAATATATATTCAAGGTTGGCTGAGAGGAAAGGAAGGGGTTGGGAAAAAAGAGCCCCTCATTATTCAGGACTAGCAGCCTTGGTAACTTTGATTTTCAGCCATCCATGGCATGGCCAAAAGGTAACATTTAATGAAGTGCCATTCAGAGTTTAAATGGGGTCATATAACAGTGTACCAGCACCTTGTGTTGGGCTACTGATAGCTGTTGAGGGTTTGCCGGTGCTCATTTTGTCGTGCTAATAAATTCACACTATTAATATTTATCAAATGTGTGGGACGGTTCTCTGTCGGCCCTGTGTGTACGAGGGCGTGAAAGTACCGCCATATTATCTGTAACATCCTTTTTTGTGGGGAGGATACATGTGTTCTCTTTTGTACCTGCGAAACCGATAACATTAAAGCATTTGCGTGAGCCCGACACTTGCACTAAGACAAAAAGGAATGAGCTGAAAAAAATCGCAGACCCTCGCTGATTATTTAAGAACTCACCATTAATTGCTCATCATCAAATGCAATTAGCAATCCTTTCATGTGCGGTTTATGTAATGTAATACTTCATTAATATTATTCATTCATATGCGGTCGTGGATTATAGGCTGAACGTTTTTTATTAGAGTCGATTTCACCAAGCTGCTGGAGTTCTGAGGATGAAAACGGGAAAAAAAACCCTGAATAATAAATCGACAGAGGTGAGCAGTCGATTCCTGATGGATTTACAGGATAATTATTCTGTCTTGTGATTATCTGCTTTATACGGTGGGAGGTGATGAGAAAAAATTATGCCGGTGAAATTAGCTACTTGCTAAGCGGCGGCAACACGCTAAGAATGTTTTCCCCTGCAAAATATTGAATAGCTAATAAACAATTCCAATAAATAACATTTATCACAGCCTACTCTCTTTTGTAAACACTTTAATTTCCAGCACAACACAACGTGTTTTTTGTATTTTGTTTTTGATTAATGGTTAAAGGACATCTTTGAGTGAAATCGGATCCAGACAGATGGGCCGTTTTCATATATTGCTCAATTTTTCTCCAAATACACAGCTATATCTCTGAATGTTTACAGATTACAGGTTATTTCTTTACAGATAATCTTCTCGCAGTTTCCATCTATCATTTCAAACTGTTTGTTTTCTGAAACGAAACGTCTTCCCCCTACTTTAAGTGCGCCTGTGGTCGCGGCGCTAAACAGCTTTTACCGGCCAACAGGTTGTTTGCTGTGCTAAAGCCATCAGAGTGTAATGGCTCTGCGTTTTTGGCTGAGATCGGGTGTATGATTTAATGCTCTCTCGGTCCTGATAGGGTCCCAAGAAAGCAGGCATTACAAATCCCATTCTCCTCTCATCCTCCAGCCGTGTTTAGAGAGCACATTTACCATCCTGAGTCCTGTTTACTGTACGCGTACCAATATGCACTCACCGGTTTTGGTGATGGTTTGGGCTCTGAGGGCCTCATGTGCAAGTGTGCCATCATCGCCTGAAGACGCTCACGTTCTTTAGAAAGCTGTTAGCAGAAAGAGGGAGGGAGAGAGAGAAAAAAGAAAACAGACTGGTTTTAGAAATGAGTGATTTTCCCCAGACTACCACAGTAGTACATCTTGTTATCAAGCTTGTCTGCTTGTAATAAATCCTGCATACGGCCCAGACCGGCTTCCTTAAGCTTGCCTCAAAGACACAGACATAAAGCAGTGGTTCTCAACCGGCGGGTCGTCACACAAAACCAGCTAGAGGTCTTTTCTAGTGGGGTCATGGACAGCTGCAAAACAACAATGCTAAATGCAAATAAAAAATGCAATTAGCCATACACTTGAGTATAGTTAGGATAGAACAATAAACAGGCTTATCAACTTTTAAAAAGGAGAGGAAACACATCATGTATCTTCTCAAACAACTATTTCAGAGCAAGTTCACCTGTCAGTTGGTAATATGCAACATTTGTCTGTTTTATGCATTTAAACAAAAGGTAGAATTTTGTCATGTGACTATATAGGACCTATATAGGTCTTGGCAATATTAATAAACATTATTAATAAATGTTTCCATATAGATCCTTGTTAAAATGCATTAGGCATCATGAACTATAACAACGAACTGTATTTCTTTACAGCATGTATTAATTCAGGTGAATATTAATTCTTCCTAAAGTTTAAAATAGATTAGTATGTGTGAAAATGTACATTATCCAAGATGAATAAATGCTGCAAAATTCAGGTATATAACCTTACTGCAAAGTGATTCCCTTTTATGTGTGATTTTTAGGACATCTTTGTTACTTTTAGATAAGAAGCAGCTTTGTACAGTGTTGGACGCTTGATGTCCTTGGGTTCTGAAGCAAAACCAGTTGAGAACCACTGAGAGCGAGAGAGAGGCAGATTAAAGCAAAGATAAGAGAACCATTCCTTGTGGTGCGGTGATGGAGAGCTGAAGGTGGTGCTCGGAGGTCACGGAAAACAAATAGCACTTCATCTTTTTGTCAATAGCAGAATTTAGGTCAGCAAAGTTCTGACAGTAACAAGCTACTCAGGCCATAAATTAGAGGGTCCTGGTCGGCTACTCAAAGTCCTGTGGACACTGTTAGGGCTGGACTGGATCTAGCAGCTGCAGAGAGGTGAAGGGGTCCCACAAACAGAGTGCCAGTCGGTCCCGCCTCCCTGCCTCCTCCCGGGTCCTCCAAGGTCCAGTTAGTGCCCCGGCGATCTGTTATCATCAATCTAACTCACAGAGAGTGACAGGGACCGGCCCGCACGGCGCACCGCCTTGAACTCCGCCGGTGAGCCGGCATTGAACATTGAGCTCTGAACCAGGCCTCATTACCAATGACGGAGGACAAAAAAACGCCAAAAAGAGCGGAAAAAAAGCCCAGAAGGACAGAAAACAGCAGCTCTGCTGTAATTGGTCACAGTGTAAGCACGCCGGCTTTGTGGTATCAGCGAACAAGAGAACAAGTCAAGGGAGAAATCGTGATGTCCATCTGTTATTTTACATATAAACAAGAATTATTCATTGTTCTGTTTCAAGAGCCCAACAAATAAATAGGGAGGGTTTTGCCAAGCGTAAAAACCTTTAAAGGTTGAGGGGAACGCTTGGCTTGCATTCAGATGGGCATCACGAAGGCTTAGAGGAGCCAAGGTCAAAAAGCAATCCGCACTACAAAGGCGAGGCGGCTCTTTGCGTGCACAAACGCAAGGGAACAGCTAGATTTACATAAAAAAATAAGCACAGGCCGCAATTATTCTGCAAGCGAAACTGGTTATTTATTTGAAATTAACAGAAGAAAGATGGATTTTAACCCCGTGCACCGCATCCCATGATGCACCGGAAGGTGTGAGGCAAAGGACAGAGCGTTAACTGGCGGGAGAGATGGCCGCAGCGCTGAGTAATAGCATCCCTCAATCACTGCTCTCATTATCTCGCCAGCGTGACACCTTAATAAGGTCACGCTCCAGCTACTGGAAATAGTGGCTCTCTTTAGAGGTTCCTTCAGGTGCAAAGTGTATTTAATTAACACAGTCCAGCCCAGATGCGCGCATATTAATTGGAAGGGATAGAAAATAAGCACAAACCATGATTCAATTATAAAGGCCTGTGATGGCTTTCACCTTTGTTGGGATGGATTTGCTCAAGGTGTCCCTTGTGCATTTTTTCACTTTATGAGCTTCAAGTTTTTTATGGCAACAAGCTAATTAACAAAATGTTTGGTGTTATGCTGCAAAAAAGCAGTTAAAGTTGAACAAGTGTGTGTTAAAGACAACATGAAATCAAAATCAAGCAAAACATGGTACTGAACACCCACTTTTCACAATTCCATCAAAGCCTGATGCATAAAATCCAGTCTTGCTCTAAATTAAGGACTAATATATAAATAATGATTGTTTTCGAACACTTCCACTGTCTGCCACTGGATAAGCAGTTAGCAGACAGTCCCGCTCGCAACCTGCCAATGCTTTCATTAATGCATTTATCAGAGGTTTTTACCCAAATGACATATACAATGTAAAGTTTGAAGTATACGTTAGTACACAAACTAGGTAAAGCTAAGCTGAGTCAGGTTGGTTTAATGTTTTGATAATACAGCAATATTTTCAATTTGTAGAGAAATCAGCTTACAAATCACACATGCATTGTGAATGCCATTTCATGTTGTCTTTAATTTAAAGTAATAGTTCACCCAAAAAAGAGAATTCTGTCATTTACTCACCTTCATATTATTCTAAACCTGTATGAAACAAACCAACACTAAACCAAATTGACTTTCATTGTATGGACACTAATACATTTTTCAAGACACATGCTTTTGTGTTCCACAGAGGAATGTCAGTCATACAGGTTTGAATGACATGAGGGTGTGTAAATGATGCCAGACGTGTCATTTTTAGGTGAACTGTTCCTGTAAACGTGTATATGCTTATATTCATGTGTCTACTGTACCTGTATCTCTAGCTGTTGTACCACCTGCATCTGTACTCGGCACTGGGCGGTACTCCTGTCGTCCAGAGCGTGTTCATTGTTAAGGTGCCTGTAGGCGAACAGGAGAAACTGATGAGAAACCAACCCCTCATTCACACATACACAGGCTCAACTAATAATAGACGGTTGCTGTTGATCAACTACCACTGTTGTTGATGAATATGATTTCTGGATTACAGGACGTCCATCCCATTAGCTTTTAACAAACCGCCGCCATCTAACAAGTGTGTCCCGCGCTCGCTGAAAGCCGGTGTTTAACATCACAATAGCATGATTGTCATGCGAATGAGAGGCAACGCTCAGAACACAACGGCTTATGAGGGATGTTGGCGTACAAAAGGCCTCGGCAGAGGTTTTGTCTTCTACATTTATCAAGAAATAAATACAATAAATGCAATTTAACTCGAGTAACGTTTAAAAAGTGCCTCCTACGAAGAGTGCATTATTCCGTCGACATATTAAATGTATCTACTCATCCTTTCATTAGAATATTACGCAGAGAAAAAAACCCACTTCAGACTGCAGGAGCAGTCAATGGCAGTTTTTCCTTGATTGGATTTTGTCTGCAGGACACAAAAGAAGCCCGCCATTAAAATAGACCTTTATTCCCGGCGAACGCACGGAGGCGAAAAGGTTTTTAAAAGTGTTGTGATGTTCGGTAATGAGCCTCTATCTAAATTATCATTGGTGACAAACCCACAAAGCGCTCTTTTAGAAGACATGCTTGTGAAATGCCAATGCTGCCACTCTCTTTCCTGTAATTATAGGTTAGCTTGCAGACCCTTCAATGATCATTTACAGTACAGCCTCCAGTGCATTAGTGTTAGCTTAAATTGCGCACATACACTCGCACGCAAACACCCACCCACATCCACACCGAGCTAGATTTAACACTACTAAGCATTTTCTCTATTCATTCTCTATTCATAGCGCAAGCTATTGTTTATGTGCAAAACGCAAAATAACAACGTATTCATAATCCTCCTCAAACACGCCAATCAAAGCAGAGGACATTTGAGAACACAATGGCCGCCGCTACCTTTCAATTACGCCCGTGCCCATTTAAAATTATTTCATTCCATCACGCCCGGTTTTGCTATTGTAACCGTTTCAGGTCTAATGCTCAGATATTCTCCATTATAAATCAAAAGTGAGATAGCATTGAACAGAAAAAAAAAAAAAAACGCCTAGGATGACTGGAGAGTCGGTGCCTTTCTCCGGCCCCGTGCCTAATTGCTGTTTCAGAATGCGCATGCAAAGGAGCATTTCATTAATCATGTAATCAGGTCCCTCGCAGGGAACTAATGCTGCAAATACCCTTTTCATTTCAATGCTCATAATGCTATCTTACGCACTTGATGTATGGTGGATGTCATAAATTACAGTTGCTTCAAAAGCCACGACTGGCTAGTTCCGCCGTACCGACAGGTAGCTCGCTAAATAACACATCTTATCTCGCATGCCCCGTTTCTCATTAGCGGCCATCTAGATCTTAATCTCGTTTCCTTGTTTATTTTAGGAACGTGAGGTTTTCTTTTCTAATGGAAGCAAGTTTCCTTCTCCAAGAGTAAATACAATAAATGTAATTGTCAGAAAGTGTAAAATACTAGGTTCTTTATGCATTTTTGAAGATAAAGAGTCACAATTATCAAAAATAGTCATAATTTTGAGATATATAAGCACAGATATGAGAATGTCACAAGTCTGAGACATGAAGTCGCAACTGTGAGATACAAAGTCGCAGTTGTGAAACACTAAGTCACTATTGTAAGATATAGTCACAATTAATAGAAAAAATAAATTGTTACAATTATTATAAGAAATTAATTTTTATAAATTCAGTACCAATAGTGTAAGCTATAAAGTCACAATTATGAGATAGTAAGTTGCAATTCTGAGAAATGATGTCGTAATTACCTTTTTTTAATAGCCAGCAGAATGAAATACAGCACAACAGAGTTTTAAGCGAGTGCTAACGTTAGCGAGAGCTAGTTAGTGCTGGTGATTACATCCAGATTACTGCATGGCAATGAAATATTCAGACAGTAGGTGTTTGACTATGCATTGATAAAAGCAGGGGGCTAGAGGGGGGTTAGATGCAGTCACCAATATCTCCTAATGAGCCTGTGGCGCTGGGTTTAGTTCAAACAGAGAGGTGAGAGGAGAATGAGACGGGGCCGCCAGCTGAGCAAACATCTATGGAGCCGCCTGTAATTTATGGGTCACTTTATAGGCATATTGATTTTTGTTTTGAGATGGGGAATGAGGGCTCTGATGGTCTAAGAAACAGACGGACAGGTACGCAACAGACTGAGAAGTGCATCGAAAACCACAGACAGAATGAAATCATCTGAGTTAAAGTAGGAATTACTTAGGCCTTTCCAGCCAACATGGACCAATTAAATCATTTCGCTAATTCTCAAATGACTCGCAATTTCTAAAGGACTCATGACCTTCAACTGGACATGGGTTTGATTAATCTAACCTGGGACTTCCTGTTGGCTTTCATTAGCGCCCAGTTTAAGACGTAGCACTCTAAGAGGCGGAAACTCTGCAGGTCACTTCACCAGTATTAAATGTTAAATAGGTGAAAAGAACGATTTATTTCCCTGCATTAGAACGGGTTTGTTTATTGAGATACACAATCTCATATTGCGTCCACATGGGAAAGATGCTACAGCAAATGGCAAGCCTGCGTTGACAGCACGTCAATCTTTATTACAGGCCAGCGGGTATGTCTGTATTTTTCTCTTCCTACTCATCCTGACTCTTCTCAAACATGTGAGAGGAAATCAATAAGAGAACTAGGGCAGCAATCTGGAGCTTAAACAATAACAAAATCGCCTGCATGGCAGAACAACATTAGAACGCTATGAATTCATTAGCCCCCTCTTTTAGCTGCACATAACCCCCAAATAAGTTGCCTCAAATCAGACCCACAAGATGCGTGCTTCGTTGCATTAATACACACGCCTCGAGGTGTACCCGCGTGCTTGCACGCACATTCACGCACGTCTATTTGAACTTCAGAGCTAATATAAAAGTGCCAGGCACCTCTTGGCTACCCCTCTCCAGGTGCACCACGCATGAAAGAGCGCAGAGCTGCACTTAAATGCTGATCTTGACAACTTTCTCAGCAACACAACAAAGATTACAAAACCGTGGCTGGTTTCTTCTCCGCAAGCTACAAGCCTGCGCCGGTTGGGTGAATACCTCCGCCCCCTGCTTCCCCATCAAAGGTGCCATTTGAATCTGACACCTATTTTATGTAAACCATTTTAAGCGTGTGTACCTGGATGATACGCAGCAGTGACTGGCATCTCCGAACGACATTAAAAGCTTCCTTCTGACACCGACAATCGCTCCTCCAAGGCACAGCGCCACCCGCCATCTCAGATCACGCTGCCTTTTGTGAGAGCGTTTTCATGTACGAGTTACAGTACGGGCGTCTCCAACTCTGGGTGTCTCACCCCCATTTCTACGAAGATTTGGAGAATGATTGCTGTAATGGCATCCTACTGCACAGGCTGTCAGACCACGAGCGTTTTTATTTAGTTCTCTTCAACCATTGTTTTGCATACCAGCTGAATTTGGCGGGAAATGATCACATGACCTCTGATGTATGCTGTGCCACAATAAATGAACGTCAATGGGCTAGACGGGGATAATTAACCCTGTACTTTGAGGTACATGCAGTCTTTTGGTTGACAGTCATGACCAACTAGTTAAATGGTAACACACTCAAAGGCGCTAAATTCTTGACTTGTTTGGAGTGGACTCTTTAGACTGTGTCTAGCTGGTTTATAAAAGAATAGAACGACGTCGCCACTCTCAAAAGCCGTTTACAAGAATTGACGTGGACATTTACACCCACCAAATGCACCAGATTATTATTTCACAGTTAATTACGGATCTAATTAGAATATTCAAATGAACCCTTTTCTATATTCTTTGATGGTAAGGCTCTTTCCTCGGAGTGGCAACGTGATAACCTACAATCTCCAGCACTGCAAACACCTTCTCCTTTGATGTCCCCCCTCTTGCGTCGCGGCAACAAAGCCGACCAATTACAAATGAGCTAATTAACTAAATTGTTGATGGAGCATGAAGAGTTCATTTCACTCCGTTAGCTGCGCCATGACAACACCGCATGGCTATGTGGGTTGCCATTAGCTTCTGCCGCTCAACACCAGCCCATCATCCACTCACGTAGCCGTGGAGATGCACGGTCATTTCTGAGCACCACCTATGATGAGCTGACAGGCGCCTTTGAGAAATCTGATTCACCATCCGTTTTGTGGATTTACAGCTAAGTGCGTGAACTGAGGTATGAAAACTTTTTAAATTGAAAAAGTAACAACTAAGCATCTAATAAGTATTAAAATAGAGACATAAAGGGAAAACAGATAAATTACTGCTTTAGGCCAACTAAAAATTTTTAAGCACTTATGGTCTCTTGATGATCACTTACTTCAAAAACTGTCCAAAGTCGTCACAAATACTTTCACATCCTGGCCACTTGCACACTCCATGACCATAGAGGGAGTGTGATGCTCCGGTCTCTTCATGCAGCGAACTGAAAGAGAAATAATGAGCATTAAAAACGTGGTGGAAAACATGGTGGTGGTACCTGTCAGGATACTATGACCAAAAGTTGGGTCAAACCGGCTCAATTTGGTGGACTTGATGCTCAGAAAAGCTGAAAAAACACACATGCTCTCCCCTCGACATCACGCCACCTTGTGATTATTGATCCAGAGTATTACTGAGGAGACACGAGTGTGTTAAAAAACAAATGGCCTGGCCAAGTAAAATCACCAGTCAACATTTTTTCCACAGACTTTCACCTTGTAAAGCCATTACGGACAACTTGTATAAACAGCAGAAAACCGGCCCCTGCGCTTTAATTTTCACCAGGAGATTCATTTGCGGTGGAACCGGCGTTTTTAAGGACACGACCTGTTGTGAAAAGACATTACGGTAAGTTACGACCGCCAGTTCTAATGGTGCTGAGGGGCTAATGTGCGAAAGTGAGGCTAAGCAGACCAGCACGGCGTGTGTTTGTGTGCGGCACACGCTCACACACACAAACCTCACCGGCTGTTTTACCTTGCCGTTATCGATCAAGCACATCTTAGAAAGCAGCTGGCTCTGACAACACAACACACTCTGTGATTACGAACGACCGTGGACCCGAGAGACTCCGCCAACACACGAGAAAAGTGTGTTACCTATTTCTTAAATTATTTCCGTCTCTCTCTGTTTTTTCCTTTTTCTTCTCTGCCTCGAAAGATATCTCTCTCAAGAAAGGGCTTTCTGTGAAGACGCTACGTACTTGAAACCAATTACACAACACATCCACCCCCAGTGAAGTCAGCGGCTGTTGCTATGTACTAACATATGGCCGCTACAGACTGAATAATACATGGAGAAATATGCGAATCTATGTCTTACAGCAGCCGCGGAGCATATAAAAGGGCCGTCGCGTGTATAAACGCTCAGGAAATGCCACACCGGCATAGTGTATTCTATTTACATGACAAGCCGCGCCAGCAAAGCAATTTCAAAAGAAAAGCTAGGTATTAAATACTTAATGTACATTGAGGTGAGCTGTGTGTTCCTGCCACTGAAAGTTGCACCTCCATGCGTTTGATATACCAGAAGGCACTGCGTTCAATAGCGCGCTGTCTCGTGGGAGGTTTCGTCTCATTTCAACTGTTATCCAGACATTAATAAACTATTGATGAGCAAACAAACAAAAACACACAGCCCTCTCCCTGCAGGAATGAGCATTTTCCTTTTGCAAATGGGGACAAACACATCAACTGTTCTTTCCGTTTTTCGTGTCGCACATGAAAAATTGTTTAAACGGCTGTTTGGTTTGTGTTTGTTAACATGCCTTTGTGTTCATGTGCACACAAGACCCTTTATCGGGAAGTTTGTGATCACGTATGTCTGAAAAGGGATTTGGAGTTTGTGTCGAAAAGAGAAGAAGCTTTTATCCAAAGTGACTTTACATAGCTAATCCAGCTGGATCTCAAGGAGCCAATGGTGATCGGGTAAGCGGAAGGATAAACCAGTGCCCCTCCGATTAGCTTTGGCATGCATGTGTGCGTGTTAGAGTACCTCTCTCTCCGGTTGTTGAGGGCCGGGGACTGGCCGTTGGAGATGCAGTGATGGGTGATGGGCGGAGAAGCTTTGGGGTTGCTGGTGGAGGTAGTGGACGAGTTGTTGGTGGTGCTCAAGTCCAGGCCGCTATGTTTTAGCCCATTGTCCTCCATGGCATGGCTACTGGTGACGTCTTTCCAAAGTTGCTGGAGTTCGGCGGGGCTCAGACCAGCTGGAAGAGAGTCACAAAAAGGTTTACAGACACAATCATTCACGAAACTCTCATCATGAGCTCCCATCTGCCCTTTTCTAACAAGGTAGGTAAACCTGTTCTGCTCTGCTGCGAAACTTGAGCATCACACTTAAGCATCTGGAGATAAACCGGCACGAGATCGACCTGGACGCTCATCCCTCGCTTCGTTTCTGTGGTATCCGAAAGTGCAAAGCAACCAGGAACTCATCTGCACATGATTATGCATTCATAAACAAGCCTCTGTGTGCAGAATCAAATCATCATATAATCCCTTGGATGATAAAATGACTATTCCGCTTCATGTTGCCCCGGCTATACTCCAATTAAGAGCCATTTTCAAACTATTGTCATCCAGCGCCATTTCGATAAACACAGTAGCACCAGGTGTTCGTTCCAGGAAAAAAGCAAATGGCAACAGCTCGTCTTCCTCAGAGCTCTGAGCTCGCACTGCGAGTCCGTAAACAACAACAACAGGCAAGGAGGGGAGGGAGAGAGAGAGTGAGAGAGAGAGAGAGGGAGAGAGAGGAAAACAACAAGCACACAGACACAGGCAAGAGAGAAAGAGAACTAGAGAAAAAAAACTGAAATGGCAAGTAAAATGCAGCAGGAAACAAAAAAGGGGAGTTTAAAAGAGGACGCAGACACACACGCACGCTCTCAGATGGTCACGTGAGGATGTTACCTGGCGGCAGAGTCTGTCCGGGGAGGGTGGGCTGTCCTGGGCCGGGGGGCAGAGAGAGGAGGCCCTGCCTCTGCATGTTGAGCAGGTGCTGCTGCTGCTGCAGTTGCTGCATTTGTAAGAGCTGCTGCTGAAAGACCAGCTGCTGTGCCGCCAACTGCTGCTGCTGCTGCTGCTGCTGCTGTTGCTATAGTGAGAGAGAGAGAGAGAGCGCGAGTGAGCATATACACGCAAAACACTAATCACACACATGGACGAGAAAGTGTTTGGTTATACATGTGGCCCAAGTGAAACCTAGCCGTCTCGTTCTCTTCGCCTGTTTGCGTGGACTGAAATCTGTGTGTGAGATGCGGGTGGGAGGGTGTGTGGAACCCCCTCCTTCCGCCATTGATAGTTAATTGTCTTGCATTTGTAATGGTCCATTACAGCTTATGGGGCCACAGGGAGGGGGTGACGGAGGGAGAGAAGCTGAGAGAGATTTACAGCACCCACCCCCCCATCCCCTCCCGAGCCCTGTTTACTGCCAGTGGAGCCTCTTGCATAAGCTGGCGAAGCCAACAACAAAAACAACAACAACAGCAGCAGCAGCAGCGGTGACGGAAACCACAGAAAAACAATGCAGCACTTCAGTGATCAAAGCACAGCAACTGTGCTTGAAATCTTTCCATAGATAAAAATAAATCCGTAAAATCAGGTAAACGTTGATGTTTACTTGCGAACAAAAAGGATTAGCAAAATCACAAGTGAACAAAACACCCATATAAAACACTTTTTGTGTAAAACGTTACCCATGACAAAAAAACCCCCTTCAAACAAAGCATTTAATTAAGTGAAATCAAACTGAAAATCATAGTATTTACAGTAAATATTTTCGTACATTGGATCTTTCATGAAACATCAGCTATGAACATTTTGCATAAACCGTCACATACAATATGGACATAAACTTGTAAAATAGATACACATTAACGTTACAAAATAATTACTGAACTAAGAGAAATTAAACAACAATTAGCTAGTCCAAATCACTAAAGAGCAAACATTTGGGCCTCATTCATGAAACAGCAGATGAAATTTGTGTGTTAAATTGTTTGTAAAACCATTACTACATAAATGGTTGTAAACAGTTTACACTTTTACACAAAAATGTATTCTTCTCATATTTCATAAATCAGTCCCAAGACATAATTTTATGTCATACTAGTTTGTAATACCATTTTTATGTAAATTGTCATATATGCAAATTCATTCTGTTAGTGAATGAGGCTCAGTGTTTGTATAATTTCGTATGTGATGAAACGACAAGACACCGTTCTTTAGTCTTGGCTGTTCGGAAATGTAAAGTGGTGTAGTAGTTGCATTTCCATGTCGTACAGAATCAATTTATTAGCTGTTTTTTAGGAGGTCTGGCTTAAAAATGACTGAAGTTTGCTTCTGTGGACAAAGTCTCCAGAGGTCCATTAGCAAACTGAGAGCTAGTTTCTGCTGAGACCCTGTTAGCTTGAGCTCTCTCTCTCTCCCATCCGCTTTCCCTTTCCTCTTCTCCTGTCAGAATACATTACAACCTACTCAGTGACAAGAAAGCAAAGACCCCCATTACAGGAGGAAAGTTAAACTTCCAATTTTTGCTTGGAATTACACTAGCGGTAGGACTGAGCAGACTCCAGAGGAAGACCTTCAGTCAAGAACGGTGAGGAAGACCTCACTCCTTTAGTTTAGGGATGAGAGAGCAAGAGAATGAGAGGCAAAACTTGTGATGCGCTCACTGGAAAACAGACTGCATAATGGAGTGAGCCGTGCGGATTGGCCCCGCAGTCTCGTGAGAAATAAGGGAGCAATTTCTATTCCATATTTGATGGCAGGGGCCTGAAAAAAAATCTATTCGCAAATCCAAACAGAAACAAAACCTTCGGGAGGTCAGTCCTGCTTTCTGTAGGCCCTGCATAATGGCTTGCTTGAAGAAAGACAATGGTAGAAGGTGCTAGTTGAAGAGACTGCTGGGGGCGGGGGACATTTCCCGTCCACGATACCTAGCTGATCAATTTAACTGCTTCCGCACGTTTTGTTTGGGTTGCCGCCCCACTCCTTGGCGCGCTTCGCTTTTTGATGCCTGCTCCTGCGTGTCAGGAATCCTCAGTCTCCTTCTGTCTGTCTGTCAGATGGATCCACGGTCTGACTGTCAGTTTGATTTATGAGCTCGCTGCTGTCGAACTTTTCTGCTCGTCGGCCCAAACCCGCCGCGGTGGTTCATTAGCGAACGGACCCTGCGCGGTACGCTAAAGCGGGCATTTTAGCGTCAGCGTAACTCTGAATTACCGCCAAGGACGGAGTTGAGACACCTGACAATGTTGTCTGCCTAATTTTAGCTCTCTACATCGTTTGGTAGCATTCAGAAGAATTTTCCTCTGTGGTAAAAGAGTGTAATGACAGCACAGACTGATTTACAAGTCGCTTGTGGTTGGCGAACACAAGGAAAACCATCACTTTGCCTCTTACATGTGTGTTTTGGTGTGTTTATCGTACCTCTTTCACTTGTTTTCCTGGGTGCTGTTGCTGCAAAAGCTGTAGATGGAGTTGCTCCTGTTGTTTCTTATAAAACTCTTGCAGGTGTTGCTGTGGAAAGGCATGGACATTCTCTATTACAATGTGTGGAAAGCAACAGATCATACAAAAGTGTAAATGCTTAGAACAAATGCGCTAACCGCTAGGCTAATTTATAGCCAAAAACCATGATTGTTTAGGGGTTTAAAATATTTCATAGTACTTTGTGCTTGTTTCCCTTTTCCCATTAAGTTTGTTATTAGAACATTTGCACTAACCACTAGGAGCAGATGCAGTTAATGTAAACACTCTCAGAGCAAATGTGCTAAATGCTAGGCTAAAGCTGTGACAAAATAACCAGTTGATGTATATGGCTTAAAAATGTATCTAAATATCAATGTATTTCCCTTGTTCTATAAAGTTAAAGTGCTTTCACTAACTGCTTGGAGCAAATACAGCTTCTAGAGCAAATGCGCAAACTGCTAGGCTACATCTGCGACAAAACAAAGCAGCTGTTGTATATGGCTTGAAAATTTATATTTTACTTATTTCCCTTCTCCCACATAAGTATGGCCGTACCTCAAAGCAGAGCTACAACAGAACAAACAGATTCGCAGCCGACTCCGGGCTCCTGAGGCCGCACGACATGCCTGGATGTGCTTCTGCATGTCACATCATAAATAACATCTCTCTCTGGTCGAGACAAAGAGACCAGCACTTCCCCTCATCATGCGTCTCCATATGGACTTTTATGCGGCTGCACATTACCGCTAGAGGAACAATTAATCTTACTGCCCATATATTTTTTCCTCTCTGATGCCTTGACAGGCAGTGAAAATCTGAAATGAATGTGAAGCACTCAAAGGAGAGTATTCATCATTGTGAATTAATGCATTTAGCACACTTCTCCTCTTCTTCTCAGAGTGCTGTCCTCAGGAGCTCATCGTCGGAATACAGGAGCCAAGCTCTCCCGTCTCGTTCAGCGGGAGACGTCTTCAGCACAAGACGCTCGTCACCGTTTATACAGACCTAATTATAATCAAGGCTAACTGAGTTAATGGAGATGTTTTTAATGAAGAGCTCACTCTGAGATTTTAAAATCACTTTTGAAGATATAATCTACTCTTGTCAGAGATGTGGTCTAGTTGTTAACTCACATGCTACGATATGATGTGGTGCTCATGTGGACAATCAAAGTTTGAGCTGTTTTTCCTAATCATTTCATGTCCTTACATTACTACGGCTGCTGAAAAATCAGCTTAAACCCGGTTTGCTGGTCTTAGCTGGTTAAAAATAGTCTCCCAGCCTGGGCAAGCTGGTGGGCTAGCTGGTATCCCAGGTTGACCAACTGCACATTAACTGCCTGGTAAGGAAAGGAGACCAGCTGAGACCAGCTAAGACCAGAAAACAGTTTAGGCTGGTTTACGGTCACAAAAGACCAAAAAACAAATATAGCATCTACAAATGTCATATATCTACTATAGATACTTCAGCTAACATGTTGATAGTTTAACTAACTTTAACAAACTTGCTCAATCTTCAAACTGCTGCTTCATTATGATAAAAAGGAAAACCTTTAGAAGGAGTGAAGAATGTAGGAGAGCATGAATTTGAAAGTTCACTTTATCAGCTATTACTGCAACAATAAAAACGCGATGCGTCTTGCAATGCGGATACATTAATGAACCAAACAACACGTGAAAGCAAGAGTTCACGTACAGCTAACTCTGTTTGACTTTCTTGTTTCAGTGCTCCATTTGTCCCCAAAAGACGTCCCCACTGAAAACAACTAATTACATGCCTGTCCGTATTTAGTATGTCAAGGACAGAGAGGATCTGTATGCTACCATTTCAAAACATGACTGCATATGGGACAGTGAGTAAGAGGGTGTTTATGTGTGTTCACCTGCTGAAGCATGACTGCTTGTTGTTGTTGTAGGAGGGCTTGGAGCTGTTGGGGGGAAAGGACCTGCTGTTGAAGGATCTGCTGCATCTGTTGGGGTGTGATCACCTGTGGACTCATCATTGCCACAGACACTGGCACCTAAGAGAGACGGAGACGGAGAGAACAACACATTAGCCATGTCTCGTGAAAACTCTTCAACTGTAAAGTCATGCGCTTCTCGAACTCTCTGGAAATGGTGCGAGTGCAGTATATGTAGTCATTTGGCAGTGCATGTGTACTTTCTTACTCTATATATTTTCTGTCAGCTACTCCCAACGGGAAAAGCACTGCGCTTTAAATAGAGGAGGACCTTAATTAGCTGAACCCTTCAACTCCCTCAGGCGATTTCTAGTGCTACAACACACAAGGCAGGCAGGAAGACGCACATCTCCAGAGCCGACTGTGGGTCGTAAGCGGACACATGGCCTGTTGAGGAGCAGCTAAGCTAAGTAGCATAGATTCAGGCTGCCGAGGGTTTGAAGCTTTGAAAAGTCTGTGAGAAACTCCTGATTGAAGCTGAGCTGCTGTGAAGTATTCTGTTTTACAGAGGTGAGGGGAATTACCAGTTGCCTCTCGCTGCGCATTGAAGTTTCCAAGTTACACGCTTGGAAGAAAGCAGCCAGAGGCACAAGTCTTCCACGAGATGTCATTTTTAAAAATTCATGTCATTTTTTTAAATGATAAGAATCATTAAAATACCAGCTGTCAAACTGTGCGAGAGAACTTTTTCAGCTAAAAAAAACAAAAAAAATATTTTCGCAACCCAGCATTGAAATAAAGCAAGCGAGTTTTCTGGAAACATGCAACATTTACATTAATTTGGCTCGATTCTTCGCTCGCGTCTAAAACTACACAATGAACAGAATAAAAATAATTGCCAGACAAATGCTATTTGAGAAAGACAGAAACAATTTTCCTCTCCTGGGCGCTGCACCTGTCTACAGCTGACTCTTCAGGGCGTTCTTTGTACTTTATGAAGCATGCTGCATGTTGCATTGTTCAACAGAGCAGCTTCGACAGATGCTGTCTATCATCAAGACAGCCGAGCCTTCGGCGTCATGACAGGTAAACATCTCTATTGTTGTGGTTTCTGAGCTTGAGAAAAAGACGTGAGGCTCCATTAGACGTCGCGAGGGGTCCGAGTGACTCCTCGCGCCGGCTAATCAAGACTGCTTGATTGCTTTCCGTACGTCTGAGCTCTCAGGGCCTTGACACGTCCTTGTTTTAGTCTCCTGGCTCGGCCCAGCTCAGGTTCCCCTCTTTGATTAGCAGAGACATTTGCATGGTCACTACACATTTTTCATTTTAGAAGTCATTATGCATTAGCGCTCCTGAGCGCCGAGCTTGACTAATCCTGATGAACTGAGTAGCGGAGCTGAAGGTCACACTCCATCCCCACTCATATTCATATTCAAACAATTCCAAGCACCATTCTTCATTAGACTGGCCCCAAAACTCAATGAGCATCACCACCACGGAGGAAAGCGCACACACAAATACACTTTCTTTCTTTCTGTCGGTCTTTCTTTGGGGAGAAAAGGTGTGACGAGGGAGGAGGTATCGGAAAAAAAACAAAGGAACAAAGCAACAAAGTCACAAATTAAACAGCTGCATGTAATTATGCAAATGTATGCTTACACCTTCAATGTTATTAAACCTTAAGACACATTTGTGATGTGTAATTACCCCCAGGTTCAGCCAGGGTTCTGTGCCGGCCTAAACGACAATATAAAGACCAAAGCATGAAAATACAAGAGGAGATGTTCTCATTACGCCCATTATTTGTATATTTAAATGAGCTACGGACTGAATAACGAACGATCACCTCGCCTGCACTGTGGCTCGGTGAGTACAATAAACATGTAAATTTCAGAACAATTCGCTAAGTTTATTTATCGACCAAAGCTGACTGTGTGTTGTATTTTCGCCTTGAACTTGCCAAAGAGAGACTCGAAATGACAAAGGCGACAAGAAATAAAATGAAATCAGGATATGCCCCTCAGCCTCTCATTAGCTTTTTAGCAGATCGACGGATGATACGCATCTTCATTTCATCACTTTTTCAAACAAAAAAAACGAGACAAAGTTGAAGTTTCGGCCCACTCACTTCGGAGTCGCGCACAATGCTAATTCCAGCATTTAACGCCAACATTTTCTGCATGATATATCAGAGCTTGAAAGATGAAAGCAGATAAGTAATTGCTCTCCTGGTTCTTATTCTTAACTGACAACCCATAAATTTAATTTTACACACACGTTCATTTACATTTTCAAGTATATGACATGATAATTGGCGGAATATAACACCTCCATTCCGCGGGATACTGAGGGGGGCGATGATTGACAAGCTGGGTGAATTGAAAGGAACAGAGGCTGAATTGCTTCTCCCCGAAATGATTTCGCCAAGACGGGGCATAATTAATGAGCGTTTGCCGAAGGGTCGAGACGCAAACAGTCACAGACAATGGGTCTTTTCCCTTGCAGGATGCCAGATGAAGAATATGACTGTGAGAGGCAATGATGCAACCCAACGAGTGCTAGAAAACTTCACAGATAATGGCATTCTTCATGAATCAAAGCATCAACTTCAGTCGTCTGCACTTGAAGCACTTGTGCTGTGAGAAAATTTACTTACAGACCATCAACTGACATCTGTTTCTCACTCCTTTTAAACAACAAGCACATCCAAAAATGGCAATCCATGAAGCTTTGATTTCTATTGGAAAACTATAAATACAAGCTGATCTCCATTGACCTGCTCTTTAGAGCCATGAGGCTCAGCACCTAAGAGAGAGCAGAACAAATAGCTTTAAATTGGTCAGTGATGAGAAAACATCAGTGGCCCTCCTGAAGAACGAGCAAATCATTACAGGGCTCTCGCTATGCCAAAACGGGTCTCGACGGTCAACTCCACATCATAAAAACGAAAAACGCAAGACTTGAGCCTTTTACAGTACCTGAAAACACAACAAATGTCCCATTGGTGTATTTCCAGTAGGGATGCACCGATACTGGTATCGGTATCGGGCCCGATACTGAGCTCCTGTACTCGTACTCGTTAAAATGCCCCAATACCAAACGCCGATACCACACAGCATGTGATAAGTGCCATATTCAGACAATGAAACACCGACAACAGAACAACAGACAGCAGAATGGAGTTATTAGAGATTAAGGATGTCTATGAAGTATATGTATGCAATGAATATAATGTTAAACATTCAGTGTTAACACCTGTATAGCTGATGTGCGCGAGTTGATAAGCAAAGCGCGCTGAGTGGATTGAGCGCGCCGTGACGCAGATGCGCCAGCTTGTCGAGTGAATATACCTTTCTCACAGACATCACTGGAAAGTTTGTAGTTCGGTTGTATACGTCAAAAACAACTAAGTAAAACAATGCACACGTTACTTAACGGTAGGGAGAGAGAGAGAGAGAGAGCGAGCGCGCGCGCACGCGCAATTCTGTTGTGTGATCTTTGATGTTCACTCACTTAGCACACGCATCATTTGGATTAAAACTAAATCGTAAAAATAAGACAATTTATA
>NW_015660890.1:1790370-1803262 GCF_001515625.1 Sinocyclocheilus rhinocerous
TACAAATGCAATAAAAATATTGGTATCGGTACTCTGTATCGGCAAGTACCAAAAATAAAAGTATCGGTATCGGGCGAGTACTGGAAAAAGTGGTATCGGTGCATCCCTAATTTCCAGCAACAACAACTGAGAGAGCCATGTTAAATAACTATAATTAATATAAGTGCAAACTAGCAAAAATAGGTAGTAAGGAGTGATTTGATTCTCTCGATGAAAGAAGTTTCTGAATCAGATGGGGCCACTTTAGAGAACCACTTTAGAGAACCACTTGCCAGAGATACTTATGTTCACCAATTTCTCTCATTCTCAAGGAATGGGGCTTTTCTTGGACTTCGGAAAGGAACCTGACCTTTCCACTTTGGTAAAGCTAGGGTTGCTAATTCAGTCAGTAATAAAAGGTTTCACAGTCAAGGGTTTATTGATGGAGTTGCTTTACTTGGGGACCACCAATATGCACACTCACTGATTTGTGAGTCATTGACAATATAAACACATACTTGCGCTAATCTAAACCTGAAACATGCTAACATACATACACACATACTCACACAGTGATCGTTTGGACTAAAAGATCAATGCGGATGCTCTCTGGGAACAGAGTTAATTAGATTACAGGAATGTTTTCCTAAATCAATTTATTTTACAGTTCAGCTAAACAGTATGGGAAGTGTAATGCACTTCAAATGATGATAGAGTGGATGTGGCCTCTGTTAGAGCTAACAGGGGTACAATGGATCTTCCACACAGATTTAGATAACCACACTTTCATTTTTGTCAATGTAGGGAGGGATCAAATGCTTACTATAGGAAGTTAAGCCTAATGTGCTTTCCAAAGGGAACTACGAGAGGAAGAGTAGAGCTCGTGCCATAAAACCGCTCAAAGAAAATCAACCAAATGTGATCTTCAAGAGTTTGTAAGATAAGAATGAAGTCTACACGAGTCTGAAAGTTGTCTTCCTTTGTTTTCCTCAAATATGTTTCTTACCATATCTGAAACGGAGCATCGTGTGGCATTTAGAGGGAAATCGGTCTCTCTCGCTCGCTCCGCATCAGCCCCCTCCTCTTCCCTCTCTTGAAAGCTTTGTGATGTCGCAGGTAATAGGGAGTCTGTTGGATCGCTCCCCTCGTCAAGTGACACGCAGTAAATTACACAAGCTTCAAGCAGCTCGCTGAATTATAGTTCATCACTTGGAAAGACTTCCCACCACCGGGCTACACGTATCAGATCTGCCAGTTAGGATCCAATTAACACCCTGGCCAGAGTAATCAGACTGCATGTGTAAGGGCTGCTGGAACTGGTTTATTACTCCCATGCATCTTCTGTCAGAAGGTACAGTTGTTGCTTCTACATCAAAGCGGTGCTATGCCACTATTTTTTTCCCCACTCCCACCGTTCCACTGGTTCTTGCCTAAGGGTTGTGCTTCAGCTTCCTTTGCATTGCAATGTGAGCCCCTGCAACTGTAATTTACAGACGCTGCCCACTAGTTCAGGTATCCGGGGTAAAGAAGGATGCTTTCCTGGTTACTAAAGATCACAAATCTGAAAATACAGTTTTTCCCCTCCTCCTTCGTTTTGGAGTGGCTGAACTTTGAAGAACTTGTTGGAATTTGAACTGAATTGGTCATACCTCACAGAAAGCTCAAATGGAATTTTAACTGGAATGCTCAGAAAGTGCATTCTAGGCAATCTAAACACAAACCTCTACCAATGAGGCCTATAAACTTTCAAACTGCAATGCTTTTTCAACTTTTATCAAAACTTTCCATCACTTTTAAGTTGTAATTCTGTTCTGTTTCCTGTGCCAGTTTTGTAGTTCCTTTGATCATTGGTTCCCCTTGATTGTCTCCCCAGTTATGTCTTGTCTTCTTGTTACCCTCATTAACCCAGCCTGTATAAATATCCCTTGTGTTTCCGATGTTTCTTGGTTAGTTGCTGGATGTACATATTGTGGTTCCCTCCTTTCCTTCCTTCTTTTTATTTAAAGTCTTGAATTTAGATCCACATCTTACCTGCCATCCATTGCTTGCCACGTTACACTAGTTAAGTTACAGTGTTATTGACTTCTTTGAATGTCATTTTTTAAAATTCATTCTTACATTCAAATTCCAATTGCAATTCTGCACTCTGTTTTTTGACCTCAATTCAAATTCACTTCCAATCAACTGAATTTAAAAGGCCTTCCAAATTCTCGTCTGAATGGCGCACAACCCTACTGTTGGGTGAATGCTGTTAATAATCAATGTTAATATGAGGGCACGAGTTTCCTTTTATAAATTCCGCCGGCTTTGTGCACGGTTCCAGTTGGCGGTCTGAGTAGATGAATTTTAAGGAACATGGCGCAGGAGTCTGACGCTCAGATGAGCTGTGCGTTGCTGACCTTTAAATCGGCGACACTCGGAGGATGGCTCACTGCTCAGGAAGTGATTGGGTTGAGCTATCTGCTACTTCTTTCTCGTCTTGGAATACACGCGAGCAACGAGCCGCTCAGCCATCCTTCCCAAACGCAGGAATGAGGAAGCCTCCAAAAGGATGTTTGGTTGTGAAAAAGGTACATTAGCAAAGCCGGTTGGGTTTAAAATGAACAAAAAAAGGTCAAAGTATTGGCCGTATGTTTCTGTCGTGGACGCAAACGCTGTAGAGTGTACCGTAGTTGCACGCTAGTGAGCTGAAATTGCTTTGTTTGGTTATTTGACCTTGTTAATGCCAAGATATTGCTCTCTGAGCCCACACCGCCAACAGGTCAAAGGTCAACTCTACCTCTTTAAACACTTTCCTGACACCTAGACAGCTGTATTATATCACCACAACAGCCCGTTTTGTAACACCCATATGCCTCTGTTTGTTCAGCATCCTCCTGTTAGCTTCTAACCGCTGTTTCGTCAGTATTCAGTATCGCTAACATGTGTTTTCACACAGTTAAATGCCCATCCTGCCATCAGGACGAGACGCCTGGGCGGCACACAGAGCCAAACAAACAAACCGGCATGTAGCTTATAGTTGGAGAATGGCAGCTGGGCTGATTGGGAGGGCAGGAGACACAATTGCCAGTCGTGCAAGCTTTCTGTAATCCCCCTTCCCTATCGTCCTCTCGCTTTTTATTTGTGTTTTAAATGTCAGTGTATAAAACGCGCACGAGATATTGCCACTCGGAGGGAGAGGCGGTACGACGCGAGAGGACTGTTGTGTGCCTTGGGAAATCCTTGTAAGCAGCATGAAGAAGCCACAAGGATTTACGTGGAAGAAATAGGTGTTTATTGACTTCTCCTCTGGGCTTACGGGGTAATAATAGACCTGTCACATTACGCAAATGTGGAAAAGCGGCTTCTGAACGCGTCAAAAGCGCGAGATGAAGCGCTGGATAGAATTAGTCAGCCGACAGGCTTTAGACACTAATACAAGTAATTAAAACCGTGAGCTGCAGCACTTAGATGCTCGTGCAGTAAATAATTTATATGCCATGATCTATGGATCACTTTCCCTGCCTTTCCTGGACAGGAAAAGGGGCGGATTCATCAGTGTCAGGGAACGAGCAGGCGTTTACTTTTTTATGTAAATAAGTCATTTTTCAAAAAGCTCGTTACTTGACATGTCTAAGTACACGCACATGGTCTGAATTGAGTTTTTGTAAGCATTTAAAAGCATAGCTATCAAAGAGATATAAAGGAATATTCCATTGGAGGTGAATGGAACCAAGGTGAATGGTTTCAATATTACAGCCACAAGATGAGAACAAGATGTGTGTTAACATGCTTTTAGTGTGAAAAATGGCTTTCTAACTTGTGTAAAGTAATATCCAATTTTACAACTGTTGCTGTCAATGTACCTCCATAAACCTTAAAACAACTGTAAAAATGAAGATTTAAACAACTTTAGAGCTCAAATAATACACAAGTTTTAACAGAAGAATTGCTTTTATAAAATGATAAGCTTCACATTTCTGCTTCAGAAATTGGCCCCATTCACTTCCATTGTACGTACCTCACCGTAATCATGATTTTTGAACCTTCTATTATAAGAAAAGTAGGGATGGTCAACAAACTATTGATTGAGCTTAATTGGGCAAATGAACATGGAATATTCCTTTAAGCATAGTTTTTGGGAAATAAAGGTTAACTAGATATTTAGACATTTAAAAGAGCACTGAATAAGTTAGTAAAGAAAAGGATCGACAGCATTGATTAACTACAGCCTGAAGACAGCACTCAACAAGCACTGATTCATATTGATTCATATGGCTAACATGAGGCAAGGATGGCATAAGCAAATGTAAATATTCAATATTTACCATCCTCTGGTGTTATTAGAGTCAGGGGCTCGGTCATGGGCCACCAGTTATCACAGACCTTCCTCATTCAATATCACTCGGCTTCCTCAGGAAGTATCGCACGGCAATTTGCAGTCACGCTGTGTGCCGGGAATCCATTCTCTGAGTATACAGACGACTGCGAAACTACAATAGATACACGAAAGCGCATCCACCTAGGCTTTGCTTTACAACTAATATCTTTGCACAGAAGGCAAAAAATAATAAAACAAAAGGAAAAACTTTCCCAAATACAAAAGCCATATTTGCCCAAACCGGCCTGAATATATTAAAAGTGAAAGGCACCGAATCTTTAACTTCCGCATAATTAGATACACAAGGGTGTGACTCTTGGAGAAGGTGTTGCCATTGTTATACTCTGTGAAAATATTAACGATGAGGGTTAGCGCTAATTTTCCCTTCCTTTAATTAAATGCACGGGGTACTAATGAGGTAAACCACTAGCTGATAGCACTTATTAGCAGGGAGGAGGGCACGCTCTCTCTCGTACTTAATTTAAACCTAAGAATACGGAGCCTGGCAGATGTCAAGCGCTTACATAATTTGAGGTGGCGCGTTTGTATTGTGGGGATGTGAGAGAAAAACACATCGGCACTCAGTGGGTAAGTAAACAGGCCTGGTAGTAGGGGATGCGACGTGCACGATGCCGCTGTGACCTTTACCAAATCACCGACAATAGCGATGCGGCGCAGCTGGAATCAATAATGGCAAATTATCTTGGAGGGGTACAAATGACAGCTAGTTAGGATACGCGATGCTACAGGAAGAGTTGCTATTTGGTTTCTGCGGAATTGTATTGTAAATAATCCAATAGAAAGTTTCCAAAAGCTTTTTATTCTTCATTTACCATGTTTAATTTTGACTTTGTAAAATCTACAGTGAGGCTCTTACAACTGAAGTGAATGGGGCAAAATCTATAAATGTTAAAACTCACTTTTTCACCACAAAACATTAACAATGTGAGTTATCATGATTTTAGAGTGAGAAACGGATTACTAACAGCTTGTGTAAAGTTACATCTAATTTTTCTTTGTTGCCATGATAACGTAACTCATAAATCCCTAAAACGACTTAAAAAAATTATGATTTAAACAGCTTTATAGCACAAATAATACACTTTAACAGAACAATTATAAGCTACACATCAAAAAATGGCCTCATTCACTTCCATAGTAAATGCCTCACTGCAACCTTGATTTTTGCCTTTTTAAAGACAAGGAACAAGTCAATATTAATTTTTGTGTTCAAGAATATGAAACAAATCCTATCAGTTGAGCACGGAATATTCCTTTAATATGTCAATATCTTTTGACAGCAGAGATTTCAAGGTTGCCCGACAGAGGAGCTGAGGTAATGTAGCTTTAGACAACAGAATGGTTTCAGGTGTGAGGTATTTTGTTTGGTTTCTTTTGGAGAAGGGCAGGCCTGACAGGTTGAAATTTTACTGACAGCTCCAGAATTACATTGCCAAATCAAACAGAGTAGCTGGAACAGAGGAAATCTTTTCCAGAGCACCATGTATTATGGATGGACTTAAGAGATTAGCGAGGAACTGCTCACCTGCAACAGACGCTGTTTGTCGTTGTTCTTTGGAGATTTCAGGCCACTGCCTGGTTGCTGTAGGAGTAATTGCCTTGCTGCTTGTAGGGCCTGCAAAGAAAGAGAAAAAGAGAAACAAAATTAGTTTTTTTCCCCATCCTTCTCCCTCCCCGGCACACTCAAATATCAAACACTGTGAAAGGTGACATCAACCCGGCGCATTCCATCCACTACACTATTCATTGTTGTTGATGAGCCATGAAGCGTCTCTCAAGATATACATTTTTCATGATAATCCACAAAGCCGTGATGAAAGATAAATACAGTTTGTCTAGCACCTCTGAAGAGCACGAGGGGAAAAAAACACACAGAGAGTGTCAGTGGTATTGACCCGTCTAGTGTGTGCTCAGCTGAAATACCCACTTCTCTGCAAATTACCGGCCCATTTGCATATTCATAATATCAATTTGAAGTAGAGGCAGACGATGTGAAGTGTTCCTAGAAGCTGTAATTAAAGTTGACAAAATCAACATCAGATTACCTCAGGAGTGAATTAACAAGGAGCTGAGCATTAGCCGGGCCCCTGAGCACAGGGGTGACGCTGGCCCTTCTCTGCCAAATCACTCCAGATACCTACTTATCCAATGTCATACAACAATACAAGAATATTTGGTTGCTAAGGTAAGCGTCCCTATAGCTCATACTTAATGTTAGGGGTTTGTTCAAATCTTTAACCCTAATTATTAAACTTTAGAATGTAACTCATCCTGTTTGTGCTGGGGTCGACCGATATGTGCTTTTCAGGGCTAATGCTGATGCGATTATTACAGATCAAGTAGACCGATAACCGATATTTCGAACCGATATATATGTCTGGTGTAAAAATGAAAATTAATATCAAAATTAAGAATAACAAGGGCTGTGACAAAAACTTTAAATGCTTTTAAGTTATTTTATCGGAAAATCGGTTTCGAAAGTAACCGATACGATATCCATAAAATGCTTAATATCGGTGCCAATAATCGGCTGATCCCAAGTTTGTACTACTGACATGATTGATACCTATTACTTTTTTGTTTATAGGGGATCAAACTAATGATTTATAGCATGTTGGTGAAAAAATGGGTGAAAAAACAGATTTACATTGTATGAGTGAATCCTCTGGGCTCTTTTAAATTTGACCAATAAGCAACCACATAGCAACCACCCAGATACATGTCCTAGCCAGCCACATGACCACATCAATGCTCAGACAACACCTCAGAACACCTTAGTAACCACTCCCACACTCCCAAAGCAATAGCAATAGCACTAACAATCACCCTCAAAATCCTACCAACTTTTGCATAAGCAAACATCCACTCCTTTTTCTTCAGAAAATGTAAAAATGTTTTTTTTTTTATTATCTTTTTTCTTAAAAAAAAAAACATGTTACAGTATATGTGTGTAAGCCTGACGGCAGGTAGGTTGAAATGATGTACCTTACAGTGTTCCTCATGTATCTACAGGAATACTGATACACGCCTTCAAAGGAAAGCAACTCTTTCCAGACTTCCTGGAGTTGTATGTCGATCGTAGACAGAAGTGAACAACGACTCTGTGAACACAGCCACAGACGGCCTCAGCGCCCCGACACAAGGAGAAAGCAACAAAATAAATAAAGCAATATAAACAACAAAATAACTTCACAGGTGTTTCATCCGTCGGGGAAGAGGAGAGTGAAGGTCGAGGGGTGCGAAGAAGAAAAAAAACCCTCCTTCAGATAAAGAGTGACACTTCTTCCAGCAGAATAAAGGGCTTGTTATATTTCCTGGTGCTTGCCAGTATCCATGACAACAGCTGCCTTGACAGGATGTGCATATGGCACTGCTCTGCCAGCTGGTGAGAACAATGTTTGAACTAGTACATTGAGATGCTGAGCAAACAGGGGGAGAAAAGGAGAGAGAGAAAGAGAGAGATAGGGGGAAAAGTTGCCACGTCTTAACCCGCTGGGAAGGCAGCCATCCCCCTGATCAATTATGAAGAGACAGGGTGAGGAGCTGCCACTGTCTGTCTGGCTGTGTGGTGAGGAGCCAGGCTCTCCGAGCTCCTGGTAAACAAACACAACACAGTGGCGCTGGGTCCTAACAGCATCGATCTGTCTCCTCTGATGCACACACACATACAGAGCCGTTGTCTGATACTTCAGGGGACACCAGGATGTGGAGGAGAGCTGGACTACTTCAAATCAGTTCCCTGTCCTGTCCTGTCTTTGAATGAACCAAACAGACAACAACCGGAGTCTTGTGCTTTGAATGTGGCATACTTGTCTAACCGGATAAGTTTTCGGGAAAAAACAAGATTTCACATTTTGCAAACTAATAATTGTAGTCAATTTTAATCAAATTTTATTGTCACTTATTGCTGCAAAGTGACAATAAATGTTCCAGAATCAGATAAGTCTGATTTGAATGAATCATTTACACTAGTTTTGTGAACATATTTAATGAATCTGATTAATTTGTTCATGAATTGGCTGTCTGTTCAGTCTATTCTGTATAGAACAATATAGAGTCGTTTAAACTACTTTTATGTATTTATGGTGCTTTTGGTCTTCTGAACCCAGTTTTATGTAAAGAACGGACTGAAACATAAAATTATGAAGAATATTCTTCTGGGTCACTTTTTCAATATAACAAAGGTGAATGGGAACTGGCAAGCTGCAAAGTGACAAAAGTTACAGAACCAGATAAGTCTGATTTGAATTAATCATTTAGACTAATTTTGTGAACAGGTTCATAAACCTACTTAAAAATCAGCCTGTTCTTTACATAAAATTTGATCCAGTTTTTGAATTTAATGATTCAAACACAATGGTAAACAGTCACCCGGATGTGGAGGAGAGCTGGACTACTTCAAATCCGTTCCCTGTCCTGTCCTGTCTTTGAACGAGCCAAACAGACAACAACCGGAGTCTTGCAGTTTGAATGGGGCATACTTGTAAGTTTTGGGAAAAAAAACAAGTGTTTATGTTCTGCAAACTAATCAAGTAGTATACTAAAAAGTTTCTGCAAATCACCCTGCCTTATTTTTCCGTTCTAAACGACGCATTTATCGATTAGTGATGGTCCTCGTGGTACTTTCGGATGCATGAGTGAGTTATAAGTACCCTCGCAAAGTCATTATCGGCAGGACCGCGTGGATGAGATTGTAAATTGCAGGAGATTTCACGCCCATCCAAGCGGTGATTGTGAGGCTTTAGTGGTCGGCTAATGGCTTTAGCACAACAATTAACAGGAGGAAATGTTTATCCGCGCCCCGATCGATACAGACTCACTGTCCTCTGATGAATAAAAGGACAAAGTCAAAGAAGTCATTCAATACACGGTAGAGGTCAGGAGAGTGGCGCTTCCCACAGCACACGGACGGAGACGTTTAATGGCTTTTCCATTACGAACGTGAACACTGGGAAGGGGTGGAATGTAATCAACTCCACTTTGCATATTAGAAGAACATTTGTTTAGATCAGTTAAAGGGTTAGTTCTCCCAAAATCACGGGATTATTTACTTCCTCATCCTCATTCACAACTCATTCTGTTTTCAGTTAAACACAAATTTTATTCTGGAAGAGTATTCTGGGCCACTTTTTCAATATAACAAAGGTAAATGGAAACTGGCAAGTTGCAAAATGACAATAAAAGTTCCAGAATCAGATAAGTCTGATTTGAATGAATCATTCAGACTAGCTTTGTGAACAGGTTCAATGAATCTAAACAGTTCGTTAATGAATCTGCTTAAGTTTCAGTCTGTTCATTACATAAAACTGGCCTAAGAAGACCAAAAAGCACCATAAATGCATAAATGTAGTCCAAACGACTCTATATTCTTGTGTAAAGAACAGACTAAACAGACAGCCAATTCATAAACAAATGAATCAGATTCACTGAATCTGTTCACAAACCAGTCTATAAAATTAATTTGAATTGGACTGATCTGGTTCTTGAATTCAATGATCTGAACACTATGGTAAACAGTCCATAAGCCTGCATAATTTTGCAACTGACTGATTAAAGAACAATAAGCCACACAAGCCGTATGGGCTACTATAATGATACTTTTTTGCCATTCTGGAGTCTCAGTCCTCATTCATGTTCATTATATGGAAGAGTGACCAGAAAAAAAATTCTTCTTTTTGTGTTCTACGAATGAAAAAGTCATAAAGGATTGGAATAATGGGCTGAGGGTGAGTAAATGATGACAGAACTTTCACTTTTTGGCTGAACTATTCCTTTAATGTTTCCGTCAGAACTGTTAATCTGTCCTTGTCCTGTAATGCTGCAAAAACATTCCTTATTAGTGACAACACCGCATTATACAGCTGATATTCGCCCTTGTGCGAAAATACCCAGAATGCAACACAAAGGCATATTAGGTGTTTCCAGATTCAACAAAAGCAAAGCAACCACTGAAGTTTTGCTGGACAGCTGAAAGCTGCTTGCTTTGCTTTGCTTTTCTTCGTCCTATAAGTTTTGTTGCTGTGCAGAAGAAATGCGGGCTGCCATCCATTAATGCACACATTGTATAAACAGCACAATGCATCACATTCCTCAGAGCTAGGAGCTTAAGGAGAACCCGGGCTGGAGCGTAAATAACAAGGCACTCAGGAACATATTTGATGTTGATATCTATCTCTAAGGACTGGGAGGGGGAAGAAAAAAAAAGGACAGAAAGAAACAAACTTGCACGTTCAGTACAATGAAGCGCACACTGAAGACACACGCACAAACACATGATTGCAAGAGCTTCGCAATTTTTATGAAAATACGATTCTGTCCAAATGGATCAGCTGTAATTGGTTTCAGATAGCGAGGTCGAGGGAGAAAGGCGATACCGGTCACTATTATTCAAAACGGGGGGAAGAAACACGAATGTTTACACAGGCGTTCCTCAGCTACGTTAATAGCCGAGCGAAGCTCACCGGAGAGAAAAAGAGACAGGCGAAAGAAACATATGTCAACTCTCTCACCCCTTTCACCAGGCAGTCTGTGTTTAGACTTAACACAGGGGTAATGAGGAATACATCGCAACGTTCCCAGCTCTAAAACAAGCATGAAAAGCATTAGCAGCCAGTCGCAGCTTGGCACATCATTACAAACGCATCCTCGTTCCCCAAGATCAGCACTTGAACCAAGCTTTTAGAGTCGCAACTGTGACCAAATGCATTACGAGACAAACAAATGTTACAGTGAAAAACTAGCTAAGGGAAGCAGGTTTTTTTGAGAACGGAAACATGGTGAATTAATCTGGATTGTTGAGAATGTTTGTCCACAAGGCTGGGGTGTTTTGGCAAATGTCTTTAATTCAATCATAATGGTTTTTTTGGAGACACAAGACTTATCCGAACAACTCCAGATTAGAATGCCACACGTGTTTCGTTGGAAGTTTTGTGCTTCAGAAGATCTCCGGGCCTGCAGTCGCAGAGGGCACGTCAACCCTCGGCTTATGGAAAACACGCACAACAAGACAGAGATAGAGCGAGAGAGCATAACCCCTTATCAAGCCGACAGGAGTCAGCTGCCACGAAAAACAAAGGACAAACAGTTTAAGCTGAACAAACAAACAGTGCTGATTGGCCGGTGGTCTGCGCGGCCTGTGCAAAGATAGGGCCCCACTCTCGACAGCAAAATATTGACACCATATCTGTTATGTACGTGTGTTTAGGACATAGGGGTCTGATGAGGGGCCAGGCCACTCATGAATAGAAAGCGTCGCTCCAGGCACAGATTTCATAAACAAGACGTGCGCTGAGGACATAACAGCCCTACACTGGGTGCCACATGCACGTCAGTATGAATGACAGCTGAACACGTTAAAGGTCCGTTTGGACACACAACGGCAGTAGGTCAGTCTGTGGACAATGTCCCAACCTCTGTTGTGAGGAGGCTGACTGACAAGGGCGGAACAGACCGCCTTTTATCAAAGGTCATCCATAGCTGTGATCTGTGTTAGCGCTCCAGTCGACAGTGAACCAGGGCTTATAAGGGAGGCTGGGCGGCCTTGTTGAGCTCCAAAGACTGAAACTGCACTTGGCTCAATGGAGACAAACAAAGTTCAAACTAGCAACCTGGAAATGTTGAATTTAGTTTTTATGTGAAAGCTCTGAATAGCATCAAACTTAGACATTCTCAGATGGCACGACAAGAAGCAGGTGATTAAATTGTTACATTTTCCAGTAATTAACAAGCTCCATTTAATTTTACAACACTTATAATATATTAATAATATTATTTTAATGTATTTTTGATAATGAAAATTACTTTTAATAATAATAACCTAAAATTGTATTAATATTGAATGCATTTTTGATACAAATTAATAACAATAATAATAAATGTAATAATAATTTAAAATAATACCAAGTAAAATCAAAAAAATTAATAAATGAATACAATTTAAGTAATTTAAAAAACTCAAGTTTATTATTAGAACAAAATATAAGAAAGAAAGAAAGAAAGAAAGACAGACATGATGAAAATTGATGATGACAATTACTTTTAATAATAATAATAATAATAATAATAACCTAAAATTATTAGTGCTGTCAATCGATTAAAAAAAATTAATCGCACATTTTTTTCTAAGATTAATCGCGATTAATTCCACCTAATATTAAAGTTTTTAAATATACTTTAATATTGCAATAATTTCACATTAAATCTTCAAATTAATGTACAAACAACATAAAGACAGTATATTTTTAATATTTGTTTAATGGAATCTTTTTTTATGACTTCTAATTTAAGTAAACTTAAAACAAACTTCACATAAAACCATTATAATAAATGTCATATTTAGGCCTACCTGTGCCCTTCAGCAGAAATATACAGAAATTGAAGTTATCAATCACTAAATTCTAAATTAAATATAGATGAATCCTTAAAGCTATATAAAAAGTTATTGATTTCCTCTTTTTTCTTCTTTTGTTCTTGACGAACAGACATCACAGCAGCTGGTTATTAGGTTGTTTTGGCTGCTATTTCTTTAAGAGC
>NW_015660890.1:1803289-1811367 GCF_001515625.1 Sinocyclocheilus rhinocerous
ATTCTCCTGTGTTGGCATAGGTTTAAATGATTTACGTTACAAATCAAGTGAGTTTTCCCAGATGAACGTTAAGCAACCCAAACTCACCGCATATACAGAGAGAGTTTAGCCCCTTTCACACATACAGTCTTTACTGGTAAATTACCGTTAAGAGATCATGTGTGAACAGGACCTTTTCAAAAATCCCGGTAAATTTGTTCTGGCAATTATATCTTTCTTATGGAGATGACATGATTACTCTGAGCTGTTTACAAAGCTCCGCTGCTTTTTTAATAGCTTTTCTATGTAAATATAGATTATGCTAGATGGAAATCTTTGACCACTGCGCCTCGCAGCTTTTTCATTGTGTTGCACTCGAGACCCAGGCTTCTTTTCCATTCATCAACTGCGACTCTGCAATTGGATACTAATGCACGTCTCGTGTTTATAAAAGCAAAAACTTCTGATTGGCTAGTAATGTTAGTTTGGTTGAGAGTGAAAGCTGTGTTCCTCTCATACATTGGTAGGCGAACTCATGAACTTGAACGTGATATCAACAAGTGTTTTTAAATGTAGGACAACTATCTTTTTTTTCCCCCGCAGCCAAACGCAGTACGCTGGAGATCCGGCATGGTGCCGGAGAGCTTTAAGTCCTGGAAATGATAAAGGCTAAAGCGCGCGCCGGTGTCTTTGTGCGTGCAATTGAAGCGCACGCGCTGCGAGAACAGTACCGTTTCCGCGCTTGTTTGACTCGCGCCTGGCGCTGAAGTGAAGTTGGCGCGCAACAACGTCTCCGGTTTGATGTTTGATGTGATCGCACTTCTTGTCAAGAGAAAAGTGACAGAAACAGCAGTTGTGAGTGGAGTGGCGAACCCTGGCCCCGCCCCTGCGTTAATTGTATTAAATATTTTTAACGCGTTAAACTGAAAAAATTAATCGCCTGCGTTAACACGCTAATTTTGACAGTCACAGCACTAAAAATTATATTCATATTTTAATGTATTTTGGATATTGAAAAGTAATGTTAATAATAATAATCCTACAATTATATTAATATAATAATGTATTTTTGATGATGAAAATTATTGTTGTTTCTATTATTATTATTATTAATAATAATAAAAGTAATTCAAAATCATTCCAAGTAAAATTAAATTAATAAAATAAATGTAAAAACTCCATTTATTAAAACAACATAAGAAAGAAAGAAAGAAAGAAGATACCAATTATTAGTAAAAAAAACTGCAAAGGTAATTCAGCTATTTTTTTGTTTGTTTTTGTTTTGTTAGTATTAGTAACTTGCCACTTTCACTTGGATTTTTTTAGATTTACTTATAAGTAACATACATCACCCTTTGTTATGTTGCTTGTTTTAGTTTTCAACTTTCTTTTTCCTTTTCTGGCTTTAGCTAAAGCAGTGGTCTTCACTATTTTTTTCATGGGAGCCGCACTGATAGGGCAAAGTCAATCGGAGAGCCACTTTTACCGCAAAGTATCAAAAGTTACATCCAGTCATAAATAGCATGCCTTTTTATCAATCTGTCATCCCTGATATGCAATGCAATGCAATACAAAAGGGGCTATCCTACACTTGACGCGACAAAGCGACAGTTGCAAATCATCTGAACGTAGTGTCAGTACAGTTCGTCATAAATAGAACGAGGCATCAGTTTACTGATGGGGATCGTGTCGCATCGTGCCGCGCCGCATCCAGTGTAGACAACATCACTGGGTTCTATTGTCTTTTGTCGGATCGCTCCACTCGCGTCCGGTGTAGACATGGTGTTTTTTTTTTTTATGGGTTATGTTATAGCCCTGCTTGTTTTTAATGTTTTTATGAAATATCTGTATTGACTGCATGATCATATCATCGTATTATTTACTGCCATGCGAGCCACAAAGTAAAGCTTGGTGAGCCGCATGAAGCTCGCGAGCCGCGCAATGAGTAACACTGAGCTAAAGGAAAACTCTGTCTATCCACCATGTGCATATGTAACAAATAAATGACTTTGACTTGTGAGGTCTGCGTTTAGTTCTTTAAAAAGAACTCAAGTGGGAAAACAGCCCAAGACACAACATGTCCAGTAAGGATGAGACGTGTGCTCACAGCATCCATTCCAGCAGCCGACACAAATAAAAAATGAGGAGAGGAGAGCGAGCGAGACGGAGAAAGAGAGAGAGATCTCAGTTATTGTGGATATAGACAGTGTTTTTCCTCAGCCAAACGCCATACTTCTCAGACAAGAGAAAAGGATGTGGGAATAATGAGTGTTTTTATGTATGACTCAATAAATCAGCGGTGTGTGCAGCTCGCGGGCCGGTCCGTGGAGATGCTCAGCTGCAGGGCCAAGCGCGAGCTAACCGGCAGAACAATGGGCTTCTGTGAGCTGCGCTATCTCTTTTTCTCCTTTCATTCCTTCTACAGCTTTTTCCTCTCAATCTCTTGTACGCAGTTCCCGTCTTTCCTTGCTCCGCACCTCACATCTCCGTCTCCCTCGCTCGCTTGTTTATTGATTTTCTAGATTAAGGATCTCATGGAGAGGGATTGTAACACACAACCATAAAATTATTTTGGGGTGTGCTTATTTGCCTTCCCCTTGCATCTATTTGGCCTGTGTCTGTAGACAATTATGCTTCCCCAGCCCAGTCTCAGGTGCTAATAATGAAGGACAAATAGAATCATATGTGTAAACTTCCCCTTCTGATGAAAATTTATATTAACTTTCTGCCACTGTAAACACAGAGGCATAGCTCAGCCCTCCCTGGTGAATTCGAGATGAATTCGCCCATTTCTACCCCAGAAAGCCGGGCATTTACGGGAGGGAGAGAGGGAAAACAGAGATCTGCTTCATTGTGTAACCTCACACTTATTTTTTCAAGTGCAAGGAGACAAAACACGAGTCTGTTCGGCCCATCAGGGTGAGTGTGTATGCGCAGACAACAGCAATGTGTGCCTGTGTGTGTGTGTGTGAGTGCATGGCCCTCGTTGGGGAAACAGTTCCAGCAATAACAGGCCAAACAGAGTCAGCTTCCACCGTTCACTGCAACCACAAACATTCATACGCTTCCCGCCTCCTGCAGACACCGTTATGGATGGTTTTCGCAAATCCGCGCTGCACTTTTGCACTGGACCACGTATAATAGTTTACAGTATCGCCAGCAACCTGTGGAGGGAATTAGATGGCAGGGGCCCCGTACTGAAAACAACATCTGTATCCCATAGAAATGCAGAAACGTACTGAGAAGAGCAAGAGAAAAACAATTTCTACTCTAAATAGTTGCTTTTGCTAAGATGAGCATCACTATTACTGTTGCTGAGAGTGATTTTTGAATGATCCCTAACCCTAGTTTTAAACTTTGACATGTTATGCTACAAACATGAAATGTACTTTCATTTATGAAGATCGTTGAGGAAAGGTGTGCTATTCAACAATAAGGATTTTTATGCTTGCTCAGTTAGGTTAGCTAAGATTTCAAATTGCACTGCCAACATTTCACTTGCCTCAACAAATATTGTAAATTAATTTATACATTTCAATTTAATTTAATGTAAATTATAAGCAACATACATCACCCTTTGTTCTGTTGCTTTCTTCTTCCTTTTCTGGATTTAGCTAAAGGAAAACTGTCTATCCAGGCTCTGTATATCCGTGCCAGCGATCTCATTTAGAGTGAATAATAATTTTATTAAAAACTTTAAAATTCTAAAAAACGAAATATTTAAAAAGTATATATTTAAATATATATTTTCACATCTAAACCTAATATTTGTGGCAAAAAAAACCAGTACAATTTGCACAGTAACAACTCACATTTTATTTAGAAAATTTTACAATTTGGTATCATCTAATCTAATGCAGTTCATTTTAAAGATGCTTAAACGTCATAAAGAGGCATCACAGATCAGCTCTGAAACCAAGCGCCTCTCCTCCTCTGTATCTCTCTGGGAGCTCAGACATTGTTTCTCCACATCTCTGTCTGGCTCCTTTACTTATGAAATTTGATCTCTCCCTGCTTCTCAACGGCAGGCTTTGGTAAAGCCCTTGCTTTCAACTGCTGTATATCATCTGGGTTTAGATAAGGTGACTCTACTGGGCCTTTTATCTGCCTTCCTTACAGAGGCACGACCAAGAAAGGAGACTGCTTTTCACTTATACCATCAACACGTGCCAGCAAGTGCAGGTCAGCGAAGGAAATAAAGGAAGAGCGAAGCGGCGAACGAGTCCCCACTTCCTAGCATGTGCTCGATGCACTTGGCTTCTTTTTCAAGTGATTATGATCCATCTCTTTTTCGCAGTTCCACGCAACTGAGTGTCCCACGGTCGGAGGAATACCTCTTTATAAATGTTGCATTGAGGGGTGAGAGAGAGCACACGCCACACTTCATTTAGAGTGAGGCCGGAGGAAAAAGAAGGAAAAGAATAGCACAGAGCCTTTGTCAGGCTGAGCAAATGGACTTGCTCGCATAGCGTTTGTTGACAAGAACTTATTAAGAGGCTCAGACAGCAGAGTACACAGCTAGAGGCAAAGTGTAGACTCTCTGCAGAAGGGGAAAGAGACACCAATCTCTCAGTCCCGTTGACAAAAGAAGTATTTGTGCAGGGTCTCAACAGCAATACACACGACCACGATGAAAAACAAACTGCACGGGTCCCGTGCCAAAACATATACATATGCACTCCAGGTAGGAAAGTTCTAAAAATGCAAATCTATTTTCTTTTAGGCGTATATTAGGGTTAGTATGTATAGTAGCTTCACCTAAAGGTATGAGATATATCCTCATTTAGGTAATTGTATATATCGCCTGATCACCCACCTGGCAGCACTCTAAAAGTCAATAGTATGTGTCTGAGTGTGTATGTGTGGTCCACGGCGAGCTCTTACACTGTTACCCACAAGGTCGACTGGCCCCTTTGTGACCTTCAATGTAAAACACAAACCCCTGATTACCGTGCAACTAACCACAGACAGCACATTGTGGAACAATATGCGGTTTCTCCTCCAGCTGGAAAATACGTGCTGAAGGAAGCTCAAAAATGGTGCGCTGACATTATCACTTTTCAATAGCGCAGGAAAAATCATCACCACAAAATGGAATCGGGTTACAAGAGCACGAGCCACTCCAGGTGAAGACAAACTATTGTTTTCAGTCCATTTACCTGAGTGTTCAACTGTCCATTCAGCCCGGGTGATGGATCTTCCCAGCCCATCTCAATGAGCATCAGGCTGCGCCGCAGATCAGCAGACTTAATAGCGTTACATCTAGCTGGTGGTGGGCCAATGCATCTCCGTCAATCCTCCCCGCTGACGGAGCGCTGGGGCCCCGGGTCCTCCCGGCTATGTGTGCCAGCGATCTGTGGCGTTTGTCTTGTGAATATTCCAATTACAGTGCGTGCCTGACCTTTTGAGTGAGCTGAGCTGGGGTAGAGTTATCTTCCCTCCTGACACACGGAGCCTATCAATCAACGTTTCAGTGAGAGAAACAGATCTGTTCTAAGGGTTTCAGGCTGATTACAAAGAGCTATGGATTGTTACACATACCCCTAGACGTGCGGCGATTAAGATGCATTCAGTGCGCAGATAAACATACGTGTTCACTCAAACACGTCGGCTCGGTGTATTCACATGCCATGTATCTGCTATAATCAGCCGGCTAACTGCCTGACTACACTCGCTCCCATAAACAAACCCTTTGACGGGCCTATATGGCTTTTACAAGGTTTATTTCACAAACCTAGTGTGAAGTAAGTCATACTTTGTAGTTCCCTCCCACTCCCAACAACTAATCTACATCTTTCATTGAATCAAGAATGGAAATGGCCAAGAAATGCTTCTTTTTCAATTTCATGCTGAGGTAGCTCAACTTAGTGGATGTAATTTCTCCTAACAAGAAAATTCATCACAATGTCGTTCAACAAGCCTTACATATAATTATAAAAAAGAGATATAAAATAAGACTGGATGAGCCACATATCAAAACAGACAACATTTGACCAACCGAAATCAAGTAGTTAAGCAAATTAACTACAATACTTGGCTCTGAATATTGGTTTACAGTATCTGATCATATTGCTGCTGCCAATGTTTTATAAAAGCTCCCCAAAACCTCTTAATCATGGTAAAAATCACAGCTAATTGCTTTAGTAGCAACTTCTTTTAAGCCAAACCAAGACAAGCACCCTATGTCGCCACACAACTGAGAAAATACCTAGCGGGCAAATTCATGCATCAAATAACTCCTGGTAAATACCTCTAGCAATAACAATCACATTTCAATTGAAATGGAGTAGCATTGGAAGATTTAAGCGTGAAAGCAATATCAGCTTAGCGTCAAATCAAGCATGAAGCCTCACACACAACCTTAATTCATGTTTTGCATACGACGACAGCATTTCCTTATCGCCATGTTCGCTCAATCCCTCTCACGCACAATATGGCTTATGCCGCTAGTTCTTGTTTTTTGTGCATGCTAACACTCTGTGGATTTCTGGCTCATGATGGAGATGTTTGGGCCGAAATGACAGCGACGGAGAGGGGATATAGCATCGATCCTACAGTTTAAAGATAAAAAATGTCCCGGACGAGCCCACAGAATTAACAACCACTGAGAAAGCCTGCAAGCCTGGGCTAAGTGACATGTGCGTACATTTGAAAAGCCTCTTGTGTATTTGCGAGCTGAGGCTGGGCTTATTTACAGCATTTGTTGAAAAGCCCTGAAGAGCCGCAAGTTGAGAGGGTCTCTTACATATGTATTCAGTGTCTGGGGGCATTGAGCTATGAGCCAGGCCAGACGCCACTCATATGATCTCTCTCCCGCTCACTCTCTTCCAGCATTATGGAATTCAAATATTCAAGTGGAAGAGTGGCAACATCTGACTACCTTGTGCATAGTAAATAGAAAGAGGGAAAGCGGGAGGAACGGGGGGAGAGAACAGCTCTAGCAATCGTAGCCCTCAACTCCTTAACCAGATTTACATCATTTTAATATTTGTTCCGGAAAACCTTCACATACAAACATCCCCAGGCAGGCGTTTCACAGGCTGATTTGTTACTATTCATGGATAAACTGGAGAGAAACTGTAATACCAGACATGCTTGTTAAATTCACAAGGCTCCAAAGCTGCCTTCTAGAAAATCCTGCCTCTTGGTTGTCAGCTTAAGACGCCGGGCATCTGCATATGTGAGCTTTTTAAGCTCTGTTAAATGGTTTGTGGTGTCATAGGCTCTCAGAGATACTGGGAGGATGAGGTTCAGGATGCTCCAGTTTCCTCACCATGTTTTTATTGCGTTTGAGTTCAAGGCGACTCTACAAGACTCCTCGCTCTCGGGGGCCTTGCTCTGAATCACCTGCTTCGAGAAATACAGCGTTCGGTTCGTTGATCAAGGTTTGGGAAAATAACTACTCTACCCATAAGCACCTGCTCCACAGTCTTAAAACAGTGGTTTGATTCCGTAATCCAGAGCAAATGTACATCACTTTTGTCTCTAGTGGTGGCTTCTGCCCTGAGGGCCGTTATAGATTTCAGTGCCGTTAATTTCTGCAGGCAGGGCTGTTAGAAAACATCAAAACAGCAGGAAATGAGATGTGAAGTGGTCACTGATCTTGACTGGCCGACTGCTGGAGTTTTATTTACACACAGAGGTTAAATGTAATTGCTAAACACAAGCGGCTGGTCAGAGTCGTGGCCTAATGGTTAGCCCATACGCTAACACATTGAGCCGTGGACAAGGAGAGTCTGAATCAGGGAAATGTCATAGCATTTGCCAATATCCCACTTGCCCCCAGGCTTCTCCACCATTCAATCAATAAAGTGGTATCAAATTAAATAAAACAAAAAATACAAAAAGTATACATTAAAAAAGGGGTATTTATAAGAGTATAGAATAACATGCATAAAAAGTGTAAATATTTGTAAAGTAAAATAAAAAGTATAAATACATAAAACTGTAAAATAATGTATTAATACTTTATAAAACAAAATAAAATAAAATAAAATAAAATAAGATGGACTACATAAGCACTGGTAAGGTAAAGGGTCACATTTGCAATATATAAATATTTCTGTTCCACAAAAAAAAAAAAAAAAATCTCCCTTATT
>NW_015660890.1:1811398-1825813 GCF_001515625.1 Sinocyclocheilus rhinocerous
ACATGAGCAATGTTCACGAGTGTTTGTTTCCAGCAGATTTCACTCTGTTCCTTTCTCTCTCGATCCCCCCTCCTCGTCCTGTCCCTCGCTCAATCTCTCTTTCAAAGCCACGGCTTGACATTTCACTCGGTCTCTGGAGAGGCCGATGGGAAATGGAGTTACTACTGCAGGCGCACTGTAAATTCCATACAGCCACATGTTATGTGGCCTAAACACAAATGACCACTCCAGGATCTGAGCTCAGTGGCGATAATAGAATAATACCTGCTGTTGTCTAGGGAGGAACGAAGCATGCACATCCGTCACGGAGAGGCTTATATCTTGCAGTGTCATCGCGAGAAGCAGCACGCCTCTATATGTCAAAACGATGTCTGCTGATAGTGAAATGGTAACAGTAAAATACAACGGCAAGCCATCGAAACGTGTTTTATTTTGTTTCTAGCGCCCATCTTTGTGAGAGCTTTCTGAAATGTGGCTCTGGTGAAACCGTATGTGTGTGTGTGTTATTTACACACTGTAGTGGATGAGTCTCGGGCCGGTGTGATAAAGCTAATGAGCTTCTTTGTGCTGGAGTGTAAATGAGACAGTCACCTCGCTTTCACTATCTGCACGGTAGAGACTCCAGGGGTGATTACTGCTTTAAATTATGCTCAAGGGCAAAGCGCTATTTGCATCAGAGGGGCTTTTATTTGGCTGATGAGCGGCGAAAGCCGTCATCACCCTGCCTGAAGATGTTGCACTCGCAGCTCCCGGTGGACTGCGGGGGAGACGGAAGCGAGACTGGCTGTTTGTGTGTCGTCTCCGCGTTACTTTGTTACTTTCCCCTCCTGAATGACAGTCAATGGACCCCTAGAGACGCTTCCTCCCACCTCTTCTGAACGCAGGCATGTGTGTTAATGTGTTTGTGGGGTGATGATGGAGTCAGACTCATTGAATATCAATTAGCACTGTGGTTTTTCTCGGTTATGCTTCTGTTTATGGATATTTTCCAGGAAAATCGTTGTGGAAAATGAAGTAAATAAGTGCAAAATAAGTCCTATTTAGATAATTCGTTTTCCATGGACACCTCCTTCCCAAGTGGCTCCCTCAACTGCGATACTACCTCCAATTTCATTTGCTCTTACACCTGAAGACGACGGGGAAAATATGGCAGACACTGGCTGTCAGGCGTCTCATCTTAAATTCTCCTCAAGCTAAAATGTCGGGTTAATTGCTGTCATTTTTACACCGGGCCAGTGACTTACACACCGCTTCCTGTAAAAATCGCTGTTAGCAGGGGAAAAAAATATAAAATGAACAATGTCCTGTGCATCTGGACACAACATTCATGAATACATGTGGAAGAGTGGCTAATAAAAAGTGCAGACTGACCTAAAAATAAATAAATAAATAAAAACAGAAATATTCCAAGAACCAATGGCATGTATATATAGTATAAAATACTGCAGAATCTATAATTGAATTCTAATGAATGAAGACAAAATGCATGGCGTGTGGATTTTATAATGGCATCCTTTTTACTAATATACCACAGAGAACTTTCTCTCAGGACAGGAAGTTAAATTGCAGAGTACGGCTAACTCAGTGGCGTGCAGTGGTGTATTAAAATGAGGAGGCAGTTATATGCATATGTATATATATATATATATATATATATATGCCTATATATATGTCCCTGTTACACTTAATGTTGTCACATTTTCCTGGTTAAATAAATATTACATAAAAAAGAGAACTAATATAATTATAGTTTGTATTTTATTAATATTATTTTTTATTTTATTTAATATTTTTTAACACTAATTATACATTTCATAGTGTTTTTATGCACTTTTACATTTATTCCAAAATAATAACTAAAGGCAGTAACAATTTGAACAATATTTTGGAAACAATTTACAATAATGTTTCATTAGTGAACTACTTTAGTTAACATGAACTAAGAATTAACAATAGCCTACTTCTACAGCATTTATTAATCTTAGCTAATATTAATTTCAACATTTACTATTGCATTATTAAAATCAAAGGTTGTGGTTATGCTTCTGTTTATGGATATTTTCCAGGAAAATCGTTGTGGAAAATGAAGTAAATAAGTGCAAAATAAGTCCTATTTAGATAATTCGTTTTCCATGGACACCTCCTTCCCAAGTGGCTCCCTCAACTGCGATACTACCTCCAATTTCATTTGCTCTTACACCTGAAGACGACGGGGAAAATATGGCAGACACTGGCTGTCAGGCGTCTCATCTTAAATTCTCCTCAAGCTAAAATGTCGGGTTAATTGCTGTCATTTTTACACCGGGCCAGTGACTTACACACCGCTTCCTGTAAAAATCGCTGTTAGCAGGGGAAAAAAATATAAAATGAACTAACTACTTTAGTTAACATGAACTAAGAATTAACAATAGCCTACTTCTACAGCATTTATTAATCTTAAGTTAATATTAATTTCAACATTTACTAATGCACTATTAAAATCAAACGTTGTGTTTGTTAACAGTTTATGCACTGTTTATGCACTAGCATGAACTAACAATGAACAACAGTATTTTTACTATTAACTAATGTAAACAAAGATTCATAAATACTGTAATACATGTTCATTTTTTGTTCATGTTAGATAACACATTAAATGACACCTTATTGTAAAATGTTAAACATATTTTTTATTTGTGAACTGATGTTCAGCTGTTCTTTTTAATAGTCAACTTATTTCGGGTCATCGTCATAAAAGCTCTGTAAACACTGCCACACACATGAAGATATATCTTTTCATTTCATCACGCTGAATGCTCACTAAAAACTGACGCAGTCATCATGTTTTCAGACCATTTCAAGTTTTATTTTGATGTGACAAAGTAGTGGTATCTAAGTGGAAGAGTTGTTTGCTTACTTTATAATTAGTCAATAACGCCATAATTTTCTTCATTCAGGCCGAGAGCTCGCACGAAATCAAGAGGCGGGATTTATCGCATGAACCAATCACATTTAATCATAACCGGTCACTGCCTCCTCTCACGTGACTTTCCCCCATTCATTCTCAGTTACAACCCAGAAAAGTCACGGCACGCTAATGGGTCTCTGTTGTAAGTCTATGGACTGAAGGGAGGCAAGCCTCCGCTGTAACTTTACCTGCTATGTTTGTAATATCGATCATTTTGTCATCCAATTTTTTGAGGAGACACTGCCTCCCTTGCCTCCTCGGAGGAAACGCCCCTGGGCTAACTACACTATAAAACCATACGATCACAGATTATTAAACTAGAACAATCATCTAGAGGTTCCATTATATCACATCATATTATCCACAGATCAATGCAAACATTCTTGTATGCACACACCATTATAAATATAACAACATTAAAAGCTCATTTAACAACATCCTACAAATCAATGAAGTCTATGCCCTTAACCACCATTCTTGCAGAAACATGAAAAAAACATGCAGTGCTGCAATGCTTCTTCCATAAGAAGATTATTATGGAAATATAATGTATAGCAAATGTAAAACAGTCTCTGAAAATGTTGGCAGAAAAATAGCCACAACACACTGAAAATTGAATGTAAAATGTAAAAATTGTTAATAATAATAATAATAATAAAACACAAAAAAAGATCACAAGGCAATTTGTAATTTCTGGATGTTTTTTTTCGGAGTAAGAAAGTTTGGCAATGGACATAAAATATTCAATAGTTCAATTACTAACGGTCATTTTTAATTGGACACTTTCATCTCTCTCTCTCTCTCTCTCACACACACACACACACACACACACAGCACCAAAACTCAGAGATCTTGGTGGTTATTAGGCGGATGTGTAGGAATTCTCTGACTGTGGCGTGTGTGAGAGGGAATTGTGCAGGAAGTGTGTGAAGTTAACAGCACCTGGCCTCCCTTTAAAAAGCCTCCCGAGGCCTGTTAGCTGGCCCACTCATTTCAATGTGTCTGTCTGCGCTCTCCCGCTCGCTCTCTGTAAGTGAAACATTGTCACTCTCTCCACTGTCTCTATGGCACTTATCTCTCCTCTCTTCACTCTTTCTGCTTACACTGCCCTTTTCTTCCACTCTTAGTGTGGATTATCTACAGACAGATAACACAAAATCTATTCAAGTAATATGCAGCTATACAGGAATAATACTATAATAATATAATATAATAAATGAAAGAAATAGAATAAAAATGTAATTTTACAATTGAATAAAGCATAATCAATGTTATTTGTTATTGTTATCTACTATTAACTACTGTTAAACTAACATGTAACAATAACAACAACAACAAATATTTAGTATTATTAATACTAATAATGGCTGCAATAATGATTCTATATGGTTCTATATTTCGTTGGCTTTGTACTGTACTCTGCAATGACAAAAAGTTTAATCTAATCTAATATTATTTGTGATATAAAATCAAATTTAAAAATACTACAATTTATATCTATATTACATACACATTTATAATAATATTATTACTTTATTTTAATTCTGTTTACTGTTTAATTACTGTGTACAGTAATAATAAAACAACAAAAATAATATTAACTATTTCTACCAACAAGTAACAACAATAATAGTGATTATTATATAATAATGAATATAATAATAGTAATCATCATCATCATCAATATAATAATAATAATAATAATATGTCTGGTTAGATGCTTCTGTGGCTAGTTGTTTTATTGGCTTATTGGCTTTTACTGTACTCTGTTTAATAATAACACTGAAGCTACAATTTATGTTATATTAAAAAATAGATTTGTTTACATTTTACTATTTATTTTACATTAAATGCATATTTATATACATTCATATTTAGAATATCAATATTTTGTTTTTACTGTTTATAAATATGTTTGTTTACTGTAACAATAAAAAATAAAAAATATTTTATAGAAAACATCTATCTTTAATTTTAAATTAAATTAATTCATTAGAATTCATAATATTTAAGACTTTATTATTTCAGTCTGTTCATAATATATTGATCATAATAACAAATACAAACCAAATATATAAACATTTATTTGTATAGATATTTAAATTCACATAATTAATATAAACCTATAATTAAGATGTTCATTGTTTAATATTTCAATAGGTTTATAATAATAATAATAATAAAACATCATTGTCATCAACTACTAACAATTCACAAATATGAACTATTATCAATAATGGCTTTGAAACAAGTTTACAAAAACACTTTTGAAGGGCCCAGCGTTAACCACCAAACACTGATCTCACACACGCTGAAGTGTGCAGGTTAAAACAGAAGTCAGTAATGAGAAAGCGGGGGGGTTGACCCCAATCAGACGCGTGTGTGAGACACAGAGGAAGAGAGAGAGACGGCCGGTGTGATGATGAATGGGAGGAGAGGCCGTGAGATGGGGGTGCCGTTGTAATCACTCTGCTACACTGATCCTGTCTTACCCACAAGCCCATGGGCTGCTTTCAGCTGCTGTCACCAGGACTGAGCCACTCACACACACACAAACACACAGTCATAATAATAAAAACAACTGCCATTTAATAGCTATAAACTTAAGCTGCCAAAAAATATTAATTAAAATACTATTAGGTATTATTAAAAAACATCTAAATATACATTTAAAAAAATATATTTAAAAAATGTTCCATTATTAAAATCAATCATTTTGCCTACTTTTAAGTATTTTAGTAGTATAAACATTCACATGGCAACCAAAAACATGGAAAAAGTATTGAAAGTCTTACTTAAATCCTTGAAAACAAAACAAACAATGACTGAGAAATCACAAATTCTGTTTTCAGACACATACTCACATCCAATGACACACTTGCGAGTGAATAAGTGAACACACACTCCACACCGCCAGCAGACTAACCCTGAGCTCAGCCTGACCTCTCATGCTGCTCTTTTGGTGAGCTGTCAAACCCATCATTCACTGCACCGAGACATACATACATACAGCACACAACTGTGCTGCTTTTAAAGTCAAAAGAATTACACAAACATCCCCTACGCATATATATTTTGATACAAATACAACATGCACTGGTCAGTTGAGGTTTCTGTAGTGAACGAGCTGCTTGGCAGCTCCTAAATTGTTGTGAAGTCAAATAAGGAGGCCCTCTAGTGGCCACAAACAAAGAAACACGAGCAAGGCTCCGTACTTCACACACAAACACACATGCACGGCCTCAGCCGGCACGCTTCTTGCACAGAAGCACCAAAACGCATCCAAAACAAGTCAAAAACAGCCCAAATTGAGCCAGATTTCTGCACTAAACTCTTGAAATCCTTATCATTACACTAAACTTAAATAAACACCGCCACTAAATAAGCACTAAAATACAGTAAAAACAAGAATAAAACAATAAAACAGTCCAGTTCCTGTCTAAATGTGCACAACTGAAGGGTGTCAGTCAAATAGCTGCCTGCTGAGCCCTGTGTGAAAGCCAGCGAGAGAGAGAGAGAGAGAGAGAGAGAGAGAGAAAGAGAGGGAGGGAGAGAGAGAGAGAAAGAGACAGAGCGCGGCGGATGACAACGGACGGGGGGAGAGAGACACAACTTACCTGCTGTTGTTGCAGATGCAGCAGCTCGACTGCGCTTACTTCACTGCTCGTCTCCCCACTTGATCTTCCATCTCTACTGCCAGCATCTAATTGGCTGCTTAGGCTGCTCATTCCATTTTGACTCATTGAACTGTTGCTTATTGTCTCATTGGCCGACTCCTGCATCATGACTTAATACCTAGAAGTGATTAAGAGGCACCGGTTAAGGCTCTTGTTACAATCCCCTTTAGTTGCCTCCTAAAAAAAGAGGGGGGTAAAAAAGAAAAAGAAAAAAGGAAAAATGGGGGCGAGAAAGAAAAAAAAGCTTTCCATTATCAACCCCTGCACCCTTTGCAAATTAAAGCATTTAACGGGGGGAGGGGGTGGAATTATGCATTCACTGTGTAAATGAAGCAATACAAAGAGATGCACGTTTCTTCCTGCCTTTTATTTATTTATTTTTTAATTTTGCTTAATGCATGCTTTTTTTTAAATGTCCTTTTTTTGCATATCGACCATCACACACACAGATAAACATCACATGGTATGTTTAAAAATACATTTAGTGACTTTAATGTGGTGTGAATAATTTCCAAAGGAGCATATTTGAAATATAACACGTATGAAGCCTTTTTTTCCCCCCTGTTCAGACGTCTTAAAATATCCCCGTTGTGTCTCGACTGAACGGAGTTGCTTAATGACGCACAGCTAATCATGCAAAATTAAAATTTGGTACAGGAGGTGAGGGGAGAAGAGGGGGAATTACAAATCACATGCTTCTGTACTGTGATGAATGATATAATGGTCTTTTCTTTTAGCTGAAGCTAAATAAAATTTGCCTGCTAGTCAAATGAGGAGAGAAAAAAGCTTGTCACATATAGGCTAGTTCTGTTCCTCCTTTTTATTTTAATCACATACTCAAATTATTTCCGTATATTTAGTGCCGTCTGCCGAGCGCAATTAAAATTCAAACACCAAATTCAAACAGAGCAAAAATCGCACACGTCAATTTTTACAATTATTAAATACATTTTCCCTGGCATCTATTCGATATGAAAACAGGGGAGAGTGGTGGCTCAAAAAAAATCTTTCACGAATATCACTAATGATTGTGCTAAAAACAGCATAAATTATGCATATTACCTCTTCTCTGGTAATAAATGTTTTATCATTTTCCCTGCATAAATGTTGTGTACGTTCACAGGAACCCTGCTAAGATCTGTGGAGATCCTTGCAATAAATAAAAGAATCGTCCGACCCAACAAATGCAATTCAAGGTGTGTTCTGCATAGCTAATACACCCACAAGAGCCTTAATACACACTCCGTCATTCACATATTCATCGAACCCCCTCCTCTCTTCCCATTACACATTTTGTTTCTCTCAGAAAATGATGACGGGCTGTCTCATATTTCAGCGCATTCAAACATAAACAATATTAATTACCCTAATGGTGAGCACGCACAATAAAATATCCCTAATCTCGTGTAATGTTTAGAAGGGATTCGTTTTTCCAGCAACCCTTTCATTTATTTCCCTGACAGCTCCGCCATCCTTCTTTCCACAGATTAAACACATCAATTTTGTCACCTGCTACGTACGGACAATTAGCAGCGATCTTTGAACGAGAGCGTACAGTAACTCGACAGCCGAGCCATGAAAAAAAAGAAAAGAAAAGAAGAACGGCGCTAATCAAACACACGACACAACAAAGACGTAGTCTTCTAATCCATGGCTGCTTTTCAGATCAGCAAATCACATTTTAACGGCACGGCTTGTGTCTTATGAGAAACACTCTAAGCAAGAGTTTTTATTTATTTTTTTTATTTAAAAAGAACACCACCTAGCCAGTATGCACTGGTCAACTTGGGAACAAACAAAAGTGCAGAAGATTAGCAGACCAGGAGAAAGAGAGAGAGAGAGAGAGAGAGAGACTCAGCACAGTGTGAGGGCTGACGAATCTCTCCTGAAGAAACACAAAGCTGCCGTAGAGATTAGGCGACTAATAAGTATTCAAATTAGGCATAAATTTTACATGCCCCATGTTTAAAATATGCAGAGAAGGGCCGCTTGATTGCCTTTACGCGAATTTTATGAACAACGTAATGGAGTATTTTTTAATGCCACAATGAAGGAGACTAAAAAGTGAGGGACGAGTTTAGGACACTGTTCTTACTCAAACCTGAAAAAACAAAACGCTAATTAAAATTACATTTCAGATCACTGTAATCCCAGTTTGCACTGTGGAAATTCAAATATGATTTCTACGAACTCATTATTCCACACGTTTTAAAATAACTAAAGAATCAATGACATTTTGATGTAATATTTGGAAGAAGGAGGAAAAAAAAAAAAGATTTTTTTCCCCTTCAAATTTGGTTTTGGGTTTAATGACGCGGAATACTGATCCTGTCATTATAGAAACACACATTATTAACACTGTATCCTCTAAATCCACATGATCCACAACTGGCGTGTAGGTGTCTAACCGAACATAATGCTCATGAAGATGTATGCAAAGTGTATTCAGAGAGATCAGGTGCTGCTTTAACCTTAATGACAGCGGTGAGATAAATTAATTAGCCATCTGAAGGCAGCATCCAAATCTGCCAATTACAATGTCAATTAGAAACACATCCTCGCTCACGATCGTTTCCACGCAATGGAGCGGACGCGAGGAGGATGGCGGGGGGGTTATGTGTCTGAATGACACTGAGTGAAGGAGAGAGTCTAGTACGGTACTGTACCGCCTGAGAGAGATGGACGAAGAGAGAAAGAGAGAGAGAGAGGAAAGCCAGCACCCAAAGTCTGTCATTGTTCATCTATTGTAGGACCCCTGTTTCTCTGTCTTTGACCCTTGGGGCCAACTGCCTGTCATTATAACACACTGTCTTTTCCTAAAAACCCACTGGGGTCAAGGGTTCGTGCTACTGGAACATATTTACAGCCCTTGGTAGTCTTTTAGTGTGGACAAGCTCCGGCCCATTTGACACTGAGTCCTGCAATAAACACTGAGCTTGTGAATCGCTATTACCCATATCATCTTGATAACAGTCATCATCTAAAAGAAAGTCAGTGTGTATTCAAGAAGGTTGATAAAAACCAAATTGCTGCATTTCTGGAATAAAAGATGTTATTTGGATCGGTTTCTTTTCTCACTGTGTGTTTTTTGTGCTTTAAACGCTGTAACAGTACCACGCTTGCGATTCCTTTCTGGCTGTGTAAATGTTTGCTCTCGAATCGTAGGCTGTGCAAATCTGTCCTTTCCATCAGGTGAAAAATCCCAGACAGGATCCTGACAACGCATTCAAGGGCTACGTCTGTGATTTCGGGTGGGTGGGTTTGCAAAGAAAGGTGTGGGGAGGAAAAGCCACAAATATAGCCCAGATGTTTCTCATTCACACACACACACACACACACACACACACACACTCCTCATCATGGAGGAGTCAAGTTACTCACGCTCATTTGAGCTGATCTGATTTTACAACCACAAATGTTGCCTCATTATCAAACGCGGCACCCTTCTTATCGGAGCTTGGATATTGTGATTCTAAGTTCTCCATCATCTAAAGCGCTTGAAAACTGCGGGATAGGTTTAATACAAGTTGCTGAAAAGGGGCACCAGAGGCTGCGACTGTGACATTAACACATTCTCTCTCACACACACTCACAGAAATCATCCACTTTCACCGAGACGCACTTCATTTTTCCCCTCCCGTGGAAACCGGCGGCCCTCTCCCCTGATAGGACGCGCAGAACAGACCTGAAAAAGAGCTTGATGATTATTTCAGGGAGGCATCGGAAAGGCAGACTTTGTGATCCAAGAAGCCTAGTTATTATCAGTGCATTGCTCAGGTGCCCGGAATCCTAACATTGCAAGGAAGGGTGAAAAAAGACGGGGGAAAAAAACTAAAAATTACATTTCACAGTCTGCTAGCTTCACCCGCTCTGATTCAGTTAAGATATGGATACCATTTAAAATAATCACAAATTCTGTGCTCCACTGAAATTAATTCATCATTGCCATAAGTTACAATGCATACAAAATAAAGCAGTGCGGCTCTGCTATTCTCCAATATTTAACAGTTGGGAATGCTTAATAGATCAAAATGCCAGATTTTTGAAAATTATGATGCAAAGTTTGAATTTCATCCCGTGCATCTGTACTACATGTGAAATTGAGAATATGCTAATTAAAAATGCCACTGAACAGCTAAAAATGCTCTTTAAAAGTTAAACCGTGCATGCCAGCAGTCTTTTTTGGTTCTTAGGGGTCGCCATACACCGTTAATGACTCTCCTCTAAACCTGAATGTACTGTAATATTACAGGCCCCCTCTTCTCAGATAGAGGGATTTCAAAGTGGTTCACAATGGACGAGATTATAGAGTAAAAAAGAGCATGAGGGAAATCATATTTATACCACGAGTTCAAAAATGAAAAGGGAGGATGAATACATCGCTTTTCAGGATTAATAGTATGCAAAGTAACCGAATCAAGTGTTGTTATCAGTGGTAAAATGAGAACACATTCAAGAAAAAAAAATTTAAATTCACGATAAATAGACCATATTCGATTCATTCAGTGCTGAATGTTCAGAACTTCATTCTGGGCTATTTACATTAAAAGAAGGAGAAAAGGAGAGGGACATGAAAAGAAAGACAGAGAGAAAAAAAGCACAGACTAAGGGGACAAAGAAAACTGCGATAAATCCTGAAGAAGCCCTGAAACAAAACCAAATCCTTGAGAAATAAAAACACACATAATTCATAAATGCTAAACAACGTGACCTACAAAGCCGGAGTTTCGTTCAGATTTTCCAGCACTTCCGGAAAAAAACAACAAAACTTGAGTGTTTCAAGTCTTTCCATTTGATTCAAATTCTCTCCAGCAAGCACCTCCCTCTCGGACAAAAGCAGCTCCAAAAGTGGGTGCCTAGACAGTGACGCTGGTATCTCATCAAGCAGTCCCTGCGCTTGCATTTTGGGTAATTTCTTTAATTAACTCAGCCCACCTAATCATCAGTAATTGACCTATAAAAGTAGGAGGCCCCATTGTCTGCTCCAATCATCTCTGGCAGGAAGAGAAAATCTCTCCCTCGCTCTCTTTCTCACTATTTATCCATCGTCTTACACTATTTACCTGCCTCAAATGCATATTTCATTTCATTTCATGCCGCAATTATCCTTTGTGACACCGGCTGCGTGTGGGGCGAGATTAAAAGCCTTGGGGTGGAGGGGGCGAGCGCTCGCCCCTGCCTGGGACACGCGTCCGCGTTAACGACCGGGACGGCCCTGGTGCCGCCACACAGACACGAAGCCGTAGAGAGACATAGCTCATGGTGACGTTTCCACTTATTTGAGGCTGATTAGGGTCATTATGTCGCACCGCTCTGATTTATGTTGTCATTCTTTCGGCCCGGTCCTGCATCGATAGATCTTAATGAATTGGTAAATAAGGGTGAAGATTACAGTTGACAACACCCCAACATTTCTCATTCATACCCGACAAGATTTATGTAACCAATTAGGGCGGTAACAGGCAAGATTGGTCGAGAGAAAAATAATCTTTCCCGAGGAAAATTACCACGAGTCTAAAACCTTGACAAAATAGATAATGGGCAGTCTTTAAGGGAGACTTAGTCACAGAGCGAGAGCCCGGGCTGAAGGGTTCTCAGAAGTGCATTTAAGGAGGGAAGCGGCTCTTGTAGGACTTTCAAATTGATTTTTTTTTCTTAAAAATTCAACCACACGACTGCAGGAACTCGAGCACAGGCACGCCAGTCGCACACACGCTTACTAATCAGCCACCATCTGCATGTCCAAACCAGAGGCCATGAAATCAATGGATTAAAAATTAACCTCTCGCCAACAAAGAAGCACTTTGATGTGCAAATGTGAACTCAAGGAGGTAGATTGCAAACTAGTACAATGCACACACACACGCGCACAAAAAAAATTAAAAATACAAATCAATCGTTTCTTCATGACTTCACTGTGTGATGATGCCTCGACTGAAGAAATCCATTTGCATTTTTCAATAGTCTGGTATTTCAATTATTTAATTTACATCTGTGCTTCAAGAGTAGCCAGTCAACTCATTTCACATTAAAATATCAGATAAAAAAGGCTGATCATCAATGAGCGCAGACAGGCCGAGGAGGACCCGGAGGGACGTTGGAGAACAGAGGGAGGAAAACGAGAGTGATGCTGGCGTCGTCTCATCCAGCTTCCCCCTTCAAGCACATGCAAATAAGGCTGTGATGCTTAACTGCATCATTTATGGGGATAATAGCGGCATCATCATTACGGGACTCAAATTAAATTACATCACAATTAGCATAACAAAGTGATTGGTTAAACTTTCAAAACAAATATCCGCCTTGGCTAATGAGCAGTGTTAATTGCCACATACAAAACGTAGGTAAACATGTGTTTTGGTTAAACAATTTTTTGAATTCATATTTTACTTTTTTTTGTTTGTTTGTTGTTTTCTTTTTACTTATTTTTGGTGAGAGTGTACAATGAGGCATGGAAAAAGCTCATCGAGGGGATTTGCATAATAAAAAAAACCCAAATATGCAGCATTTAATTTTATCACACTAAACAAGCTATTACGCAGACTCAGGAGAACAATGTAAATTATCTATCTGATTCTCTATATAGTATGTACTAATCATGCAGCTCATTATGCATCAGGGTATTAAATTATAAAGAAGACCACGTCCACATTCCAGCACAAAGCCATATAAAAACTTAATAATATGCTCACAATAGCCCAATAGCGAGCGTTGCTCACCCTTATGAATATTTAAGTAAACAAATTATCTGCCCGCCTTTGATAGGGATAATTAGTACTTGAGGGCTAATCATTTTACTGACCCCACCTCCAAAATGGGACAGGCTTGTTTAAGTTTTAGGTGACTATGAAATCTTAACTCTTTCAAATTAAAAAAATATTAAATCATAAAAAACACACATGTACATCTAATCAGAATTTTACAATTATTACCCTACAAAAATGACAACAGCTGCTCAAAAAATGATTTAACTCTTAATATAAAGCAGACAAAAAACTATAAAAATTACTCAAATGATTTAATTTCCCACCAACACGCTGTAAACTACACAAACACTTCACTTCAAATAAAATCACCTACTAGGCAAAGTCAAAGCACACTGTTCTTTGGCACACACTCACACACACTTAACGGCACGCGCGCGCACACCCGCACAAAACCACATTCATTATCGTCATTGCCATTATCACCAGCAATTAACCCACAGATGAAAGCAGCCCACAAACCAAGCCGGAGAACGGCACAAGCCTTGAGGAATGACAGCGCGAGTGAAAAGAACCGATGGATGGATGAAAGCAGGAAAGCATGGATGGATGGAGGAAAAGGTGGCTTTATTACCTGCAGGTGAGCGGTGTGGGACGGCAGGCTGGAGAGGGTGTTTCGCGGAGAGTCGGCACGCGTCGCTAATGCATACTTAAATCGGCAGTGCACCCATTAAAAAAAAAAAGAAGAAAAAAAAAAGACCCCTATCTCCTGACAATTATTCCTTCATCTCAACTTGTCACCGAGCAATTACGACAGCGTGCAGACAGGGCCCAATAGGAGACGCGGGGCTTTGGGAAGCCGTGCGACCAGCCGGGAACGAGGGGAGGTAATGAAAAAAGTGCCTTAAATGGAAATGTGTCGCCCTGACCTGGAGCTTTTCTGCCTTTTGTGACACACTGGAAATACTGGCATCATTAGCATTAAATCTCTCCGAAAATTATCTGAAAATGCAACTAATCATTGCAGGTTTTACTGCTTCTGGGCTTCCTAATCTAAAAATGCTCTTCAAAAATGTCCCTCTTTCTT
>NW_015660890.1:1825833-1841626 GCF_001515625.1 Sinocyclocheilus rhinocerous
AAAAAAAAAAAAGGAAGTCTTTCGTCTAGCTGACCGAGTTGCTGACTGAAAGAAGCGAGTGTGTGAGAGTGTGTGTGTGTGAGTGTGTGTGTGTGACCGTGCGCACCAGTGTCTCTCTCACAGCCTGCGCGCGGAGCCGAGAACTCGGATCGCACTCCGCCAGCAGCCTCTCACTGCTCTCATTTGAGCGCGCGGCTCGCGGCACACGCACACACACTTTCTCTCTCTCCTTCTCCTCTTTTTCTCCTGCATTCGGACTCCAACCGAGAGGGGATTTAACACACGCGGCCAGCTGCGGAGGACATCCCGAGCCCCTAAAAATGCGAGGTACGTGTTCCTGCCTGCTTTTTTGTATTCAGTGAGATTAGCCTGCATGCGACTTTTTTGCAAGTCAAACTAGCGAGCTTTGCGTTTTCCTAAATAAAAACCAAACCATGCAACAATCTCAGCCGGGAAGAAAAAGTAACCTACCTTTTGAGGAACGACACACAATCCCACTCCCTGAAGGTAGAGGCATTTGAAGATATTCTTAGAAGCCTTGAAGCATTAACTTGCATAAAAAATGAGGAATAGGATGCCACTGGTAGGCAACAGCATCAGAGCAAGAAAAAAAAATAGGAGGGGGGGGAGAGAGAGAGGTGGGGGGTATGAAGAATGAAAGAAAGAAAAAACTAGCTGACGTTCACTGTCAAAGCCATCATCAGTGAACTATTTACAGCGGTATTTACACGAGCGCCTCTTGCCCGATCACATCCGAGAAACCCGTGGCATTTTTACGCCTGTAATTAAAACAAATCAAGCAGACCTCTGATTGTTTTGGCACCCGAGGACTAATCGTACACAAAAATCAGTGGTTTGATTGTCAGGGTGGGGAGGTGGAGGGGTGGTACTTCTTTTTCCTGTGTTTCCTTTTTTTCCCTTTCGAGATGGATGGAGGGCTACTTTAGTAAGTTGAGTGATAGTATGGTGGAAATAATAAATAAATACGCCTGCTGCTGCTTTCCTTATTAGGTCAAGCTAACCCAAAAAAAGTCCTTACGAGGGAAGTATTTGAGTGAGGGAGGACAAAAAAGCTTGGAAACCAGATGGGTTTGCAAATGTGTTTTTACACATGCATATTTGCTCATTTAATGCATGTAATTAAACCTTCAAAATCTTTCGCTTTCGTATCGGTCGTATTGTAAAAACTAATGGTGTTTGTCAACCCTTTTTTCTCATTCTCTTGCCCCGCATGCCACAGATGTTTCTCCTAGCTGCTCCCGCAGACAGGAATCCACTCGCAGAGACGAGAGCCACGCTCTTCCCCAGGAGAGGAGTACAAAGGCCAGTCTGCACACGGCAGATGCAAAACCAAGTCCATCTGCTGCAGGCTTCCCATCGCCACATGGAGATTGAAAAGTGAGGGGAGAGTTCGCGTAGACGCCGCTGGAACGTGAGCAAGGAACCAGCTGTTGGTAAACGGGGGAGATGTGAACGAGCAGATTTTAAATACAAAAGACTGACGTAAAAGCACGATTTATATGGAAATGGACAACTAAGCAATTCCATATTCAAGCTCTAATAAAATCAATTGCCTGATATACAACTGTAGAAGCTCTTTAAAATATGCACACATCATGGTGAGCAAGAACTTTCAACGTTGTGCACGATCCACCCAAGCCAAGCATGACAGATTTATTTAGCTAAAAAAAACCTCCATGCACCTTAAGACCACTTGAACTCCCCGCTCTGATCATGATATAACAGGCTCCAAGCAGCAGATTAAATGCATATTTTAACTGTATGATATCATTAGAAACCGCTGAGCTCAAGCCAACGCCGTTTTTTTGGGCCTCCACCCCTCCAGACTATGGCAAACGCTCAGTGAGGAAGTGTAAAAGTTGCACTGGCAGGCATGGAAGGCCTCTAGGTTTCAGCGTCACTGCAGGAATTGTGTCTAATGCATCATATTTACATTTCGACCCAAACGCTATAGGCTACATCGCGCCCTAACCTTCACTTCACGAGACAAACAGGCCGTTTTTAGCGCTTGTTAGCTACTCTCAGTTCTCACTCATATCTGGTTTTATTCCGTCTGTCTCTCACTTAACTCCCTCTCTTTTTTTCCTCCTCATTTCACAGGGCTTTGGACCGCAAGGTCAATGAGGACAAACAATTCCAGCAGCGGCTCTCGAGCGCATGCAGAAGAAAGTGTCGGGCAAGGGGGGATGGACTCGTGTGATGGCAGAGCTGGTGTCTCTGAGCGCTGGCATAATTTCCATGGCTACCCCCTTAACTATTAATTTTCAATTAAAGCAGACACAAAACGCCCTGCCCCGAGCCCCCGGAAGGTGTCAAGAAGGGGAAACCAGGCCTTTTTGGAGCCACGACACCACTAGGCTCCTTCATAGTGGCAAAAATCACACCACTAAACAACACTGAACATCTAAATCCTGTTTTTATTTCACAATCACACCAGTGAGAACACCAAAACCACAATTGAAACTCATGCATGGTAAATATTAGTGATTAATGTGATGATATTTGAATTATGTCCCTTGGTTGATTTCCAGAGGTGTTACCTCCCCCTTGTGTCAGTTTTAAAATCTGACAGGATTGTCAACTGCTAATAAAAAGCTATTTTTACAATTTTGGGGTGAATTTTAGTAACACTGTGTGAAATAAGGTGTACAAATCTAATTTGCTGCCAATAAATTGTACTATGCATAAAGTTGGACAGAAATAATGAGAAAAAATATGAATATTTTTTTCATTACAAATTATACTATTTAAAAAACTGTTAAAATTGAACTTGGAAGTTGGAAAAAAATTTATGTGCACAAACTCCACTAGTATAATACTTTTTTTTTTTTTTATCACGTTCTCTTGCGTGATTTTAGATGATCCAAGGTAGCCTTGAAAATCTGACCATCTGTACATGATAACTGGAAAAAAAAAGACGTTACCTAGAAATATTGCAGAATCTTTAACATTTCTTATTATTTTTTCCATTTTTCAAAATGCCAGATCTTTGTTTATACCTAGTTAAATTAAATTTTGAATTCCCCATTTTCAATTAAACCCAGTATGCTGGTATTATATCAGCCACCCTGCTCTCTAGATATTGGCATCAGCCCTTGAAAAACTCCTACCGGTCGACCACCACTAAAGACTGAGCTAACAGCAGATTAAGCTGAGCTAGTGTGCACTCACTGAGAGTCTGATGTGCGTTTTAGGCCTCACAGAAACGCCGGCAGCATTAAAGCTGTTCTCTGGCTGGAGAGTTATCCACTTGAGCTCATCTCCGCCTCCGATCCATTCGGCTGATGACTGAGCCTGTGGAACGCACTCCGCGCTTGTAAACAGCACTAATAAACTCTTAGCCGAGGGTCTGCCTGTATCCTCAGTGTACACTTATTTGCACATGTATGAGTTTGAAACAAAATGTGACACTCAAACACTGCAAATTTAAAAGTATCTTAGTCCCTAATCACAGTCAATTTAAATCAAACACCTTCAGCCTTCATTAAGAGTTACACATCCCAGACTGATCAGCTGCTGTTTACCCAATTTAAGATCGTTGTGTAAGTCAATAACCATTGGCTTGGTTGACTAACAGAAGGTTTAGTTACCCCTTGTGTCAAAATCTACAAACAGCGTTACCACTAATAATAATAATAATAATAATAAAAATAAAATAATAATCTGCATATAAACAAATGCATATATAATAATTTTTTATATGTAATAATTTATTTTTGGTTATTAATTATTAATTTATTATTTATATTATATACACACACTACATACATATATACATATATACACACACACACACACACACACACACACACACACATTTAATTACAACTTATTACATTTAATTGCATATTAATTAATCTATATTAATAATACTACATTTATCTCATTGCTTATAATTACATTTTAAAATATTATTTTAAGCAAATTATATATGCATATGTTGGTAATATATTGCCATTTACCACCTTGCTATCTAAAAACAAAACCTCAAATCCACTAATTATTTGTCCTCGTCAAAAATCAGCTTCTCTTATTTTTTTTTTAGCTCAAGACTGTGGCACCTGTAGTGATCAGGATGTTCTTGACATTTCAAAAGGCAAGAGAATCTTAGTCCCATTACCATGGTTTGATCTATCAATATATCCCATTCTCTTTTTGAGTTCAAAAACGTAAAGAAAAACTGAGATTAATGGCAAACTCATAAGACTGGCCTCTCTTCATCTTGATGTTCTTCATCACCAATCGATATGACCTGAAATGGACCATTAGAGCACAATGATTATATAACAGGCAGCTACACATTATAATATACTGTACTTAAGCGCCGCCGTACCCATGGCAACCTCCTTTTGCCTTGCATAGCGGAACCTTAATGAAGTAATATTAAGTAGCCTATAATGGTAGTGTCCAAACGTATTTGCATATATACTTCGGTAGGCGAGGGAGGGGGACGGAGCAAAGCTCAACAATCACAACAGCACAAGATAAGATGCGCGTTTAATCCACAGCATTACTCTGAAAATAACAACCCCAAGCCTCAAAGAGCTCTGAGACGCAACGCACATCAAAATAAGCCGCTATCTGCGCCGGTAAATAAGCTACGTTTGGTGGCACCTCCATTAAAAAGCTAATTAAGCTCAGGGGCCGGGAGCGAGACGGGGGCCGGCTTCAGCTCAGAGGATCCCCACGCAGGATTCCTCACATGTGACTTTCATTTGCGACCCTGGCCGGACGCCCGACAGGACATCCCAGAGAGAGTGTTTGCTCGACTCAATATCAACAGGCACAGCGAGCGGCCCCAGGAAAAGGGCCCTGCCTTCAGTTCCTATTGAAAACAAACCAACCCCGGCAGCCGCGACGACGTTCTCGTGCTCTCTCGTTCTCATTTTCTCCCTTTAATGATACCTGCTCTATTCTAGCATCTGTAGGGAGGATTGAAGTATACATTTCAGCGGAGAAATAAAAGAGATAGAAATGACAGAAGTCAGACAGTTCAAGCTGACCGGCCACTTCAAACAGAAAGCCCCGTAGAACGAGACAGACACTCCAGGTTAAATTGGCTCTTCTGTGTCTACCCTTAAAATGTGGGCTCCTTCAAAAGCGCATTTGAATTAGATGAGTTGATGAAATCAAAGACTTGACTGTGTGGGTAAATTTATACAAGCAAGTGCAGCTCACAGCAGTTTACCTGTTATGCGGCAGATTGGCGGCAGATGAAAGCAAACTGAACGGCAGCCGACTTCCTCGCTTGCTCAAGAGATATTATCATACTGTAAAGGCTGTAATTTGTATTAGCGTCGCATTGTTGGAGAAATGCCGGTAATGGGTATTTGATGCGCTTGGAGCTGCCAAACTTGTAATAAGATGAAAGGCAACATGACAAGTCCTCAACGATGACCACTCCAACACGTTTGTCAACATGACAAAAAAAAAAAATCTAAAAAAAGTAATGTTTAGTATTTTAGACTCTTAAACAACTCAAAAATAAAAGACGGGATGAAAAAAAACATTGATTATTGTAACCCAAAACAAAGAAAATGGATACTTTTTGTTGGTAACATTTCATCTTTATCAACACGACCACAAAACAAACAAACAAATTAAAAACAAACACAATTCACTTGTTTTTTAGACTAATTCATTTGTTTTTAATCTTAAAAGATAAAGGACAGAAGGTTGAAAACAAAACAAAGCATTTTTTTGGTAATGCATTTAACACCTGTCAACAAAACAAAAACAAACAAACAAAAAACTAAAAAAACAAACTAAAAGTTAGTTTTTTTTTGACTCAAACAAGATAAAAGACAGATGGTGAAAAAACTTTGATTACTGTATTAAAAAATTAATACAACATTTTTTTGGGTAATAAATTTAACTCAACACTTGCCAACAAGACAAAAACAAACAAAAAAAAGTTACATGTTTGTTTTTGTTGTTTTGACACTTAACTCAAAAGATAAAAGGAGAAAAAAAGAATTATAATGAAAAAAATAAACACTTTCTCTATAATAAATTTATATATATATATGTTTGAAAAACTTGTGTTCTTTCTGCCCAAATCTTCATTCTTCAAATTAAAATACCAAGCTAACTCTGAATTTACTAACAAAATAGTAAGACAAGTTTCATACCTAGTAAAATTAATCACAAAAATCACACATGACTCTTCACATACTTCTGCTCAATAAGATTGAAATGTAATATTTGGAACAAATGCTTTCCTTAGATATATTTGAGAATAAACTGGGCTTAGTTTTTTAAAATTTGCAGCATAAAGCTTTACACAATCAATTTTTTTTCATTTTTTTTTTTTATCACAAAGACTAGAAGAAAAAGAAAACAGAGAAACATATAACAATAAAAAGCAGCAGGAAAGTTGGACACGTCTTAGCTAGTTTCACATTACACCAGAACCCTAAAAGTACCCTGAGCTACATCCAATCCAGAGGTTTGATTCTATTCAATCAGACAGCAATTACTCAAAAAAAAAAAAAAATGAAGAAGAGAGAATTAATTCAGGAAAATGGCATCCCACCAAAGAATAATAAACTCATTATAAGGAAATTTCAAACTTAACCATTCTCCATGCCGCAGCTAATTTAAACCTAATTTTTACTAGCCACTAATTCAGTAGGGGGGCGGGGATAGGAATTACATCTGGAGGTAATTCGCTGTATGGAGGCTAGCCAAATAAAAAAAAAATATGAGAGAAAGAGGGGCAGGGATGGCTGAGGGGGGTTTCTGGTCTCTGAAAACTGCTGAATGTTTTCATAGTACTGTCATCAGACAGGTCAGAGAGGTGTGATTAGCGGGAGAATCCAACAGAGACACTGAAGTCCTGATAAAGTCCCAAATGATCAGACTCTAGCGAGGAGGCAGCCTTGTTTGGACTAGACGGTCTCACCCCACCACCGATATTTAAAACATCTCGTGCTGGATCACATGCCTGAACATCTGTGTCAACACATGATCAAAATCTGAAGCGGGGAAAAGTTGTTTGGGTGCATCAGACAGCCTGAGAATGCAAGGAGAAGAGCAAATCCCAACCCCAATCGTGACCCAAATGGGTCTTTCTTTAACTATGAGCAGTTTTATGGCTGAAGGTTTGATCTTTATTAAAACTAACAGAGTTCTTTTTGTTTTATGAATGTCACATTAAAACCGTCTTGGAAACTTTTTTCAAATGTCTTATGTATAGGTCAGATTTTATTGCTTTATCCTTGTCCTAGACCCAATATTAAACTATGAAAATCCACTATTAAAATAAATGACATTGTAAATGACAATATAAACAAATGTACATGTTACAATTAATATTAAACTAATATTTATGTGAAAATGTATTTTCAGGCAAGTTGCAAGTCACTGTGCCATTATTTCTATCACAATCAACAATTTAAAGTATTATTAAAAGTATTAATAAAACTAAGTGATACTGTGCCATTTTAATCAATCAGCAATTTTCAAATTATGCAAAAAGTTTGAAAAATTTTATTTAATTGTGTGCATTTAGGATACATAACCTTAGCACAACACATTTTACACCAAAAGTTGTTTAAAATGTAATTTTCGCCACAGAAAGCTAGTAAAATTAAAGGCGGAAATTACATTTGTTGCTGCAGAAAAATTGAGAGTTGAGAGTGTTCAAGAAGTATTTGCCATCATTGAAGAATCCCCAAAAATTTAACATTAACAACCTGTGAACAAGCAGACAGGCTCCTTGAATAGTTGAAAGTCTACAAAGACTCAAAGTGAAAGACTAAGACCCGACGGTCTCGTTTGTAGGCATTGCAGATACACGTCGGATCTGCTCCAGGTGAGAGAAAATGAAAAGTTTGGACTCCAATAATCTACAGTGAAAAGTGACTAAAAGAAGACATTTACATTCGACACAGAGCCTGACAGCCCCCACCTCAATCCCAACTACCCCCGTGTCCTCTTGAACAGAAAATGTGTTTTCCAAATGAAAATAAACTGAGGCTGGCCAGTTTGAGGCAGTTAAATTCAGGAATATGAGATCAAATAAAGACTCCTGTGGCGGCTGAAAAGAGAAATGAAATCGCTTCTGAGGAGAGATGTACTGGGTAATAAAATCACTCCTTTATATCTTCCTAAACGGCACATGTTCCCGTGGAGTGGTTAAGCTTTGGCGCGGTCGGTCAAAGACAGTATATGCAAGTGGCAATTTTTACTTCCTGAAGATCTCCCTACCGATATCCTTCTTAAGTCTTGCGCTCTGCAATTTGGCAGAAATGGCGAACTCTTTAAATGTTGAGTTTTAGGAAAACTTTTGGCCCGAATTGCTTTAACAACACGCGGTGAACGAGAACTCCATATTCCATTAGCCGAACATAACTGGAGGTCGTAATCTGGTGCCTCCGTCGACCCGTTTCCATTATGGCAGTAACGGAGGGTGAATACTTGCTCTTGATTGGACACAGTCAATAGTGCAGAGCGCAAACAAAAAACATCACAGGAACAACCGCTCCACTTTGAATCGCTTCAATTCATCCGTTCGTCCATTGACGGCGGAATTATGGTGCATTACCAAAAACATGTAATTGATTTGCCTTTGAAAAGGTAGCCACAATAACTTTCAGACCACATTTTAGACAGCTATATTGAAGGGCATTAGCAAACGGAGGAATACATTATAATTTATAATACAGTGGTTATTAAAGTCTCAATAAAAAGGGTTTAGAGAGTGGAATGATTCACTTATCAGTTTGCTTGTGCGGTACTTAAAAGCAGCCCTCTTCTGTAATTTTAGCCGCAAAAAAGTAGCCTGTAATGACATTGAAAACAGCACTGCATGTACAAATTTCCTCCCGATGCAAATGGTTTCCATTAATTCTTGGAATGGAACAAAAATTATAATGGTTTATGCAAAAGGCAGGGAAAAAAATATTAAATAACAAAATAAGAGTTCAAAATGGAAGCATTTGCTATGAAACACGTACCAGTCCCCATTTGATTTTCAAATACAGGCCAATCAAAAACACGGAAACAAACGTATTAAACGGCAGCTTCTATTCAAAGTACAAATGGCTCTGTACCGTAAAAAGCTTAGACTTTTTGTACCAGAAGCTAAAGCACAGGAAAAGGGCCTTTCAAGCCACAATAAGTGTTTTCAAATAAGCCAAATAAAATGTTCCCAGAGAAGTCAGGAATTTGAAAAAGTACAGTTGTAAAGAAAGAATGTGACGTGGGTTTCAAAACATACATGCATACACTGTACACTCTCAGAAAAAAAAGGTACAAAAGTTGACAATGGGGTCAGTACCTTTTCAAAATTGTACCATTTATGTACACTGTAAAAAATCCAACGTTCGAAAAGTTCTACTAACCAATGTAAAAAAGTAGCCTGAACAAAGAATGTTTAGTAGAAGTCAGTTACATTTTTTGTGTGAACTGAACAAAAATACTCTAAACATGTCGCTAGCAGTCCAATCTGTGACAAAAAAAAACACAATATAATGCGTTGAACCACTATATAATGCTAATATAATACTATATAATAGCCTAATAAATATATATATTTGACTATTTTTTCGGATAAGCAAGAAATAAAATATTTAAAGCACAGAGAATGACAATGCTGTGAAGGGTTTTTGACATAGGCTAATTTTATGTGTATGTATACGCAACTCGGTATTTCCGCGCTGTCTGATACACGTCTCTATGCTTGTGCGCACTTTGATTGTGTGCGAGAACAGCCCGTGAGTAACGAATTGAGCTCTCTTTCGTTTCTTCTTCTTGTGGTTTAAAATTGCTTGTACGTGTAAATCTGCTACTCCATATCAACCGCATACAAAGAAAATACAGAATAATTAGAACAATCATTAACATAAATAAATAACAGCGTCATATCTATACACATTTTTCCCAGAACGTACTTGCGACCCGGTAGCAATTCTTCAACGGCCCGGTAGTGGGTCGCAACCCGGTGTGTTGGGGACCTCTGCATTAGATGAACTAAAGTTGTTAAGTTGTCGGTTGCTAGTTGGGTTAACTTAAGTTGAGTGCGATAGGTTGCCTTATTTTTTTTAATTAGGTCAACTACAGTGTTTTTTACAGTGTACTAATATGGTACTAACATGTACCTTTAAGGTACTTATATGCACACTTTAGGGGTGAATAAGATACAAAGGTGTATCTTTTGACAGCTTTTGTAACCTTTTTTTCTGGGAGTGTACATATATGCAAAGGAAAGGCAAATTATAACATTTTATATTTTATACTTTATTTTTTCCCTTTTCATTGTATAGTATCATTGTCTAAGTTTTGATAAAGGTCTCTCATCTATATAACCTGAATCAAATTTAAATCAAATTGCATTTTTCACATGCTATTACAATGTTTACAACTGTTGATGCTGCTCTGCTGCTGTTTAATTCACTTCTCGGCTGATAGTGTCATCATAGTGAGCAATAATTGATTAATTAATAGATTAATTGCTGTGCAACTCTTAATGAACATCTTCAACACATCCTTGAATCTGAAGAATCACACTCAAAACAGAAGAAACTGCGAACGTTACAACCACGACCCATTTGAATTCACACATCCGAACCAAAGCCCACAGCATACTTCCCACATTTTTCCCCTCATCAGGACTTCGGCATGTACAAGACTCTCTGCCTTTTACTGGATAGAAAGCAGAAGGGAAGGAGGAAAAAGGAATGCAAGGATGTTCTGACAGTTTAAAAGTGCCCAACAGCTGCCGTCGGGTCATCTAAAAGCACATCCACCTCCCCAAACAAACTCAGACACGACTTCAAATACATAGCTAGACTCTTAGCTAATCCTTCCATTGTTCAGGCTCACTGAGTTTCGGCCCCCATTGCCGTTTCTGCTCAAACTACACCCCTAGACTAACAACCGAACCCTCCGTGCCAGCGACCAAACTTAACTACGACATGGTAATAAATACCTACAAAAACCACCGAAACATGCATGATGCAAATTTTTCGACTTGCATCATGATAGAACCCCATCAGAGGAAGAGCCCAACAGCAGGAGACAGGCACTAAACAGGGGTCTTTTGTTTGGCCCGGACAAATCCATGCTTCCCCAGAGGACATTTAATACTGTGCAGAAGTAGCAAACCGGTGGCTACAGTAGTCCAATGTGCACACGTTCGAGAAGAGCTTCGGGGTTGTGTTACGAAGTGGTCTGTATTGAACGCCAGTCAATTAAAGACGAATTTGAATGTTTCCTCCCGACAAATAATTGCATAGGGGTGGATGGTTGCCACCAAGGTATGAGCCAGAAAGAACTTAAATGTCTTTTAATTACTTCAAAAGTGAGAGGAAAGTGGCGTCAAAGCATTACGCTGGCACACGGAAAGGGGTCGGCGTCCAAATTCGCCTGACAAGTTGCCACAGAATCAAAGACAAACGTTTCATTAGCAGGTAACTTTTTTTTACAAGTCTCCGGCAGTTCCGATTTAACACACACCATGCACAAAAATAAATTTACACACGCAAATTATAAATGCAAGACTCTTGCAACGGGACTTGAACTTTTCACACCTTTCAAAGCCACAGAATTGGCTGCGTTCAGCCTCTCTGCAGCTGCTGCTTTGCACTAATGCAAGACGGTGTCATATGAAAACTATTCCTCTACCCAAACCACAGAGCTGGTCATTAATGAAACACAGCCTGCACAGTGAGGTCATGAAAAGTCTACATTTCAGCAGCCACATATACAGTGAAAAAAGCATAATTCCCAAAGAATAGAGTAACAGGAACAAAAAAAATAAAAAAAATCAGATTCCAGTCCCAAGGACAGGGAAAAATAAATAAATGGCAGGGAACGGTGGCCTCTCACATTTTCCCCCTGCGCTTTGCAAACAACCGTCAACTGCTGCTCAGAAACAGCGCTGCTTCACAATGAGAGCAGACTAAACAATCTGATCCCGGCCAAGGCAAACACTCTGCAACTCTGCACACAGTCGCATTTCAGGATGTCTCGGCTTAATTGCCAACTATCAAATCTCACAATGGAATCTGTCCATTTGGCAGAGACCCCGTCGGCGGACCTGATAAAATGTTGTTTAAAAAGTGTCAGCTTCATCCCATGATGAGAATCGTTTTGACGGATTCGAGTTTCGGTTGGCTCTTTTTTCATTTGTCAAAAAAAGGGAGACCAACTCTGCATAGTTACATTCGCAAAATTATAACGTGTGGAGCAAGTTAAAGACCTTGAAATCAAGTTTTATGGCTCTTAGTCCAAGTCTGTCAGCTTTGAGGTCTATAAAGAGTACTATACAGTATATATATATGCATTTGTATTTTTAGATTTATTAAAATATTTATATTTTTGAAGATAGATTTTTATATATGGTTTATGTATTTCTATATGCACATTATATGCATTCTAGAGAGCATTCGTTTAGACAACAATAAACTATGCAGTGCAGCATGAGTCATTCATATTTTTTCTGTTTCTGTTGTTTCAGTTTTTTTTTTTTGGTTTTCTGTTTATATTTCAAAAAAATATAAATATATATATATATAAATATAAATCAATTTCATATGGGACTTTTAAAAAACGCCACACCTCAATGTGTGTCTGCACAGCAGAAATGCTTTTGAGCTACTGGTACATGAAGTTCCTGGGATACTGAGGCTACTGATGCAAACCGAAGCGGACGAGCCTCCAACCGTTTGAAGACGCAGAGGGGACGAGCGCTATCAGGACTATGAGGGCAAGATAATCGGTTTGTCACTCGGTGCGTCTTGTGGCATTCTGTTTTTCTAAGTCTGACTTTCAAACTCCCAGATCCAAAAAACTTCAAACAACCAAAATACCAGCACATTCATAAAACAGAACAGAACCGCTGGGAATTTAAGACGGAGGGAGAGAGTGCGTGTGCACACACATACTCACACTCGTTCGCACAAAGGTAGCAGGCCTCGACAGCAGATGGTAAAATTAACATTTCAACAGTTCTCTTCTTTCATGTAGGTCTCGGCAGAACCGCCTTTTTTTCTGGAAAAATGTAAAGGCTAGGGTTTGGAAAGATGCAAGGCTAGAGAAAGCATCTGGAAAAAGGGAAGGAGAATATTGGCTTATTGCTCCTGATGGTCCTCCTCTATGAAAAATTAAATAGGTCTGTTTTGCAGGTTTGGCTCTCTGGAGTGCCCTCCGCTCTGTTATGGAAACATCATCTCAGTAATTTATATGTGCTAGAACACCTGGTGATGAAGGAAAATAAACTTTTTGGGGTCTTCTTTAAATATAGTCCGCTGACTTTTTCACCCTCGTCTAATCTCATCCGGTTTCCCTCGTTAGCGTCCAGACGCTGGTATATGCATTCAGGGGAAATAACCTGGAATTAACAGTGCTTTTCGTAAATCGACGCGCCCTCCGAACAGACACGCGCAGCTTCGCTGAGATATATTCAGAAGCTGTCTAATGCATTTCAAATAAATAAAAATCCAAGTGGGCGGAAAAAAAATAAAAGATCAAAACACCAAAGTGACAGACTCATTTGAGTCCATTGAATGGAACGCCTGAGTAGAGGCCATTAATTTAGACACAGTTATGGCTAAATTACATGTGTTTCACCTCTGTGACATTTTAAATGCAATTAAAAGCTGGTTATGAAAGAGTGCGGACTTCCTCGTGATGAGGGAAATCGCTGCAGTGATTAACATGCAAACGAGCTCACGCTGGCGGAGTAGATTGAGGTTTGAAAACCCCATTTACTTTTGTGTGATTATCTATTTACCAGTACACAGCCTTCAATCTCTCGCCGTTCCCCCGGCGCACATCACTCTATTACACTCCCACCTTTATTTACGACTGTACGATGGGCTCGAAGCGTCCATTTCGTCGAGCAAGCTTTTGTCTAAAAATCGCGATTTGGATTAGCAGTGGCCCTCCTCGGAGGGAGCGCACAGCTGGAGCATGTCAAATATCAGCCCTACCATTTGGCTACGACGATTCTGTAAACGGTTCATTAACAAAACGTCTCCGACTGCAGTTTTACAAGTTGGCCCCTGATAAATTGTTAAGTTGGAGGAGATGTTCCAGATGAAGATGATGGGTCTTCTGAACACACGGCCTCGCCAGAGGAGCTCTGGATTTAGATGGAAATGAACTGCGCTGGAAACACTCAGAGCGCTATTATGTTTCGGCGTGTTGATGCAATTATTATCTGAACGCCTGGCAGCATCAGAGGAATCTAATTTAATTAATTTAAACGGATGAATAACCACAAAATTCCTGTTGTAAAAATGTGCACAGCGATAAATGCTGGAAATTTAAAAATAAGTCATATCTTGATTTTAAAATCCAAAAAAATTTAATAAAAAACCCCCCCCATTTTTATGAAAATAGATGATGCATAACGTATATATTTTTAACAAAATTAAGATTTTAATTTAAAATCCACATATATGAGAAAGTGGGTTTTTTTGCCTTCACTGCTTCATTTTAAATGGTCCTGCAGCGTGCTAAATAATTTTTTTCATGCACAAATATTTAAAGCAGTCACTTAATTACTATCAGCTCATAAAAACTGTGCATAATAATAAAAAATAATTAGCAAATGCTGTTTATTATAGTGCAGATCACACCACAGGATGCCAACTTCCCTATTTAAACTACTTAAACTACTTAATTTATTGTCACTGCCTCTATTAAACACGCTAAACTAGATAATAAAATATAATTCTAATCAAATATTGATATTCTCTTAAATAATTATACTGTATAAAAATAAAATAAACAGACCTAATTTTAATAAACATTCTTCTGGACTATAATATCCCATTACTCGGCTCTCAGGTTTTGCCACCCACTACAGACAGAGGAGTCTGGTTTGTATGATCATTTTCCCCAGGATTCATGCTTCCGCACTGGGACAGAGTTTAGAGAAGCCCTCGGCTCTCTTAAAGCTCCTGCTTTTTCAAGTGCTCTCAGCCTGAACAAAACAAACCCTGTTGATCCAGCCGAGGGGGTTCAGGAGAGCAAAAAATGGAAACAGTGCCATCCAGTGATGTGTCTGGGCATTCCTCAAGGCTTGATCTCCAGGAAGCCCACAGACTGATATGCACTCTGGCAAAAGCCTGTAATTTCTTCTTTGTGGTGACTAAAGATGGAGAAATGTCTCGGCGGAGCAGTGGGCAAAACACATCAGAGTGAATAACGGTAAGACCCTGCATGTGTGCGAGCTGATTCTCAAGTAACTGTGAAGAGTTACATCAGAAAAACCAGAACAACACTCACCTGTCGTAATGTAATCTGTAGGGGAAAATAAGCGGATCGTTTCTGTCCTGAACACTTGACAAAAAGCATCTGAGGGTAAAACATTGGCTGCAATTAACTACTACTGATCTTAATGCAATCTGATCGTGTCTAGAAAGCATGACATGGAAACATCTGATAAACTTGTACTCAAAAGCATCTGGGCTTCATTTTTTTGTTTGAAAATATACGTTTTGTGATGCAGACAAGGATTCTCCATTTAAATCTCATAACACTTGACATCATGTAATCATCAAACACTACAGAGTTAAAACTATTAAAATTAGGGTTAGTATGAAATCAAAACTGACCCTGTTTACATCTTACTGTACACAAAATATTATGATTTCTGAAACAACTTTTATTTTTGCCTACTATCATCAAGCTCTTTATTTTTTCAGTCCTTCCCCTCAAATAATATAAAAACTATATCATTTATATTAATATTAAATTGCATATATATATATATATATATATATATATATATATATATATATTAGGGCTATGTATCTTT
>NW_015660890.1:1842169-1876984 GCF_001515625.1 Sinocyclocheilus rhinocerous
TATATATAAACACTTTTACTATCCAAAGAAATACCATTTTTTAAATATATTTAATTATTCTGTTTTACTTGAAAAATACACCAGCTTCAAAATTATGTTTTGAACATGTTTAATGGTGATTTTTAGGTTTAACAACATTTTAAATAGTTAACTGTATGCTCCATGTCCAGAAATTTGCATATAACTGCTGTTTTAAACATGAAATGTATTGCTTTTTGTGCACTTATACATTATAATATATATTGCATGCTGTATAAAGCATATAGTGTAGTAGCTAGAACGATTAAATTTGCATTTAATTAAACATATATGAAAGCTAATTATATAAATAAATGAGAGATTGGTCTGCTAAAGAAACATCAGAGGAAAATTTTGTCCAATCCTCCCCCTTATTCTAGCTCTAAATCTATTGATCTGTGAAACACAGGACTCAAGGGAGGAGATTCACTTAATATTATACAACTAATCATGAGATGAATAATGATTATACCATTTGGTAATTAAACGTCTTACAAACCATTTAACTCACTGTATGTTGGAAAGGGCCACTGGAGGTCGAAGCCATTGTTTTTTCATTTTTAGTTGTGAATCAAGGGAGCGAAAGGGAGGGGGGGTACAAAAAAAAAAAAAACAAGTGACACAATGGTGAAAACACGTTGATGGTTGTTAGCTGTTATGCTGCTAATCCTCTATGCTGTCAAGGCAATGAAAGGAAACAATTTGAGCAGGGAAAAAAGCCACACAAACACCTCTTTCTCGTGGTGAAGTGGGTAAATTATATATTTAGAAAGCTCATTAGTAGACATATGCTGGTTTCATAAAGAGAGAGAAACAGCAAATATATGCACAAACTCGTAAGCGTGTGTATATGTTGTGAGAGAGCATTATTGGCTCTGTGTATCAGACTCTGATCAACACGCAGGTGCACAAGACGCATGCTAAAAGCCAATTTGCTGTCAACAATTCCTTTCTTATCCCTACTTAAAGGTAATAATTACCCTGCATTAGCGCTGTCAGTTTGTTGTCGAGCACGAAGGGCTGTCTTGCGAACATACAGTGTGTTTGTACACGCAGGGTCCAAAATTAACACTCCCTGAGCGCCAAACGCAACTAAAAATTGGCTTTGCTTGCCAGTTGGCTGAAAAATTCAAGAAATGAAGAGTTCATTTGCAAAAACCGATAACTTTATTAATACCGATAAAAAAATTTTTTATTGCGCATTCCAAGTAATATCAATCAAATTGCAGTTGGGTTGTTTTGATTAAGTAATAATAACTTAAACAAATACGGGTAATTTACAAAATTAAAGTTCATTGAAAGTATGTTTTTTTACATATTAAAAATAACAAAAGCAGATAACTCCAACAGTCGTTTTTGGCAAAAGCAGATAACTCCACATTTCATGTTTTAGAGTTTAAAAAAAAACACTCGTTTAATCTTTTTAATCTCCTCAGATGACAATGTAGATGTCTGACAAACGTTGTCGTTGTTGTGATCATAAACTGTATGGATGTGATTACACGCAATACACGGAGCTTTTCCCTCACCATTGTAACGCGCTGCTTTTGCAAGGTTCCGTGAAAACGTTTCAGCTTTTATTTTCCTTTTTCGCCCTGAAGATGATATCACAGGTTCATCAAGTTCGTCGAAATTATCCATCCTCGATCACTTTTAGTCAGCTTTGATGAAACTCCTCTCAGCTAGCACGTCTTTTCAAAGTGAAAGTAGCCTTGTCACCTGACCTGAATACAGCGCGCTGATTCGCTAAAATGGACTTATCGGCTTCTGTTCAAAAACAACAAGGGCAGCTTGTTGGCTTCTGCAGTAAAATGTGAACTCACGATGCCTTGAAAGTGGACAAAACCGGCTTTTTTGACAAAACGTGTTTAGGGTTCAGATCGCGCTATATGTGGAGAATAATGCACGGCAATCTTTTTTTTTTTTTAAGTGGGGTTTATCGGTTTTTGCAAATGAACTCTTCAAATGCAACATTATTTGGTTTTAATCCAAATGTGAGAACGAATCGCGTTGATTTAATGGTGCGTTCAAATCATGTTGGAAAGATCACACTTACGAGTCAAACGAACATGAACATCACCACAATGTCATAACTGCAAGCGGAAGAACTTTTTTTAAGTCTGAATTTCCTACTTGGGGAGCGTCATTAAGAAAATACAAGGGATGCAATAAATGTATCGTTTGTATTGATGGTAAATTTGTTGAATTTTTTTATTCTTTTCATTTACAATAAAACTAGTTACTTTGCATGTACAATTACAACATACATATATAATGATTCAAATACAGCACCTTCATGAAGTGAATAAAAACAAAGCAAAAACAGACGCATTTTTTATTCATCGTCTTGTGAAAGTAGAGTTAAAAATTTTAGATTTTTTTTTTTCGTAGAGAGGTACATTGCCATATTTTTCTAACCACACATTTGTAACAAATTTAAGTTTATCTAACACGCTTGATGCTTTTTGTTTCTCCAAAACTCAATATTGCGACATTTCTTGCATTAAGCCCCCATAAATGAAACTATGAGGAATAAAATCACAATGCCTCTTTATGTTTATTTAACAGGCAGCATTTCAGGCAAATTTTTTTTATTTTAAAGTTTAAAAATAATGCAAAATGCATTTTCACAGCCAGTAAGAAATAACGAGTAGTAATATTTCTGAATTCACCAGCTATCTAGTAAAAAGTGAATTTTGGAAAAACAGTCCCCCCCCCATAAATACACTAGATTACGGAAGTAACATACGTTTTGAACACTTTGAATATTCATAGCCGGTGTGAAATAATGGGCGGTAAACTTTCTGAATTCATCCGCTATCCAGTAAAAAATAATTTTTGGACCCTGCGTGTGAGCGCATTAGTGCATTATACAACGCGAGCACACGCAGACACACTTAAAATCGCTCTTATGTTCTTGTATCATTCATAATACTTCATGCTTTGCCTGCGACCAGTCAAAGGAAACATTGAGGTACTTGAGATTTTATTGAACGCCGGCTTGTAAACGTTGTTGCGAGGAAAGGCGTGTGTATTAAAATCCTCTAAAAGGCATTGAGCCGGGCTGGAACGGGGCTAGAAATCCCAACAATGGTTTCCAGGAGGGCAGTATCACGGAATGCAAAAGTCTGCCGTGATGAGCGTGCGAGAGATTAGAGACGAACTCCCCCCTCCGCCATTTACATAATGTAAAAACTCTTTTCTTTCATTCTTTCTTTCTTTCTTCCTCTCCAACTATTCACTAAATAAATGAGGAAACTATCAAAGCGTCGGGATGTTTGATAAAAGACAGAGAGAGTGGATTCAGAACGGCCCGGCGCTCTCCACAATACATGCGACGAGTGGCAGCATTCAGAGGCAGCCGACTGAGGAAGGGCTGGCAGAACATTTATAACGGAGGACAATGCTAATGTATTAGGGTGACACCTATACCTCCTCTAAGCCAAAGGGAATCACATTCTAACGCTGGCTTTATCTTCCGAGGGAGAATGCTGCGCTGGGAGGAGGTTTTTATAGATATTTGGACAAATGTAAACGTATAGAGAACGTGGATGATTCTTCATGAGGTTGAAAGGGAACAAGGATCTTATTGAATGTAACACGTTTTGTTCGGCTTCGGTGTTTAAACCTGCTGTTCATTCAGATCAAGATGCACTCAAAAGACTGACAAACCTGTTCGGATCGGGTCCGAGACGTGGCCTGTGGTCTCTGTTAACTGCAAAACGCTGTTAGGACATCTTCTCGCTTTATCTAATTCGGATTTAAACTGTAGTACGATAACAGGTTTAAAAGACAATTGACTAAATATTCAGAATATTTTTTGAATACATCAGGATTTGTTTGAACCATGAAAAATAAGCTATGATGTTATATATATATTTTACATATATATTTTTAAAGTTGCTTCAGAAGTGAAGAAAGATATTGAATTTTGCAATTATACAAATCAAGTTTTTTTTTTTTTTTTTTAAACATACTGACATGCATGACTTAATGTCATGTCTTTAAAGTCAATATGTAATGGAATTCGCAATCAATTTTACTTTCACAGTGTGATATATTTTTGTCTTTATTTTATTTATCAGGAATTGACTGGATTATGAAAAGCCGATGTATCATAATAGAGTGAATTTATACCTTAAAGGCAGGGTATGTGATTTTTCAAAAACACTTTAGAAAACTGATTCGGGCCGAATAGCAAAACAAACTTGAGGCCAATCAGCAGTAAGGGGCGTGTCTACTCGTGATGTGGAGGAGAGAGCTTTCAGTGCATGGTACGGACATTAGCGAGCCGAGCGATAGAAAGATAGAGATGGCGGATAAAAAAACAAAAGAGGAAAACGTCTGCGGAAAGATAAGGCAAGAAGTAGGACCCGTGTAAATATCGGATCAGCTTTCCAGCGCTGGAGAGAACTCAAGGAGCGGAGGCCTGCGATCGGACGCCGAGGTTGCTTTGTTTCTTCTCAATAGGTGAGTAACACAGTGTCTACAACAGCTAAAGTCTGCCTACACCGGACGCGATCAAACGACCGTTGAAAACCATTTGAAATGTGTGTCAGCACGTCATAAATAGAACCCGGCAGCAGTTTTCTGTCGGGGATTTGTTGCACCGCGCCGCTCACGTCCGTAGACACAGTGTAACATTGGTTTTGCTTTGTTTCACAAAACTAATCGTTGCCTGGGTTGCGTACATATGTGTGTGTGTGTGTGTGTGTGTGTGGTGCAACATGCCGCAGACAGGCAAGACAGAGAGAGAGAGAGAAAGTCATCTAATAACAGGGGGAGCAAAGCTATGAAATGAAATGAAAGAAAGAGAGAATTAAGTGATGAAAATAGGTCTGGAGAAAGCAGGAGAGAAATATTAGGAGAAAATAAATGGAAAAGCAGCGGAATGGGACGAGAAAGAAGTGAGTCTAAACAAAACTCATTTTACTTACATGAAACTTAAATATTCGATCAACAACATCTGTGGAATTCATTTTGATTTAAACAGAAATTCAATTCAAATTGTCCCCCAGTTCATAAAAACAAACCAAAATCACAGTTACAGCAATGCATCTGTCTATCCATCCATCCGGTCCTTCAAACTTCAAGGCTTTTTTACACAAACTTTCAAACAAAAGCATTTTTTACTAAAAAAAAATACAGTTACATGGATTTCTGAGAGTTTCAGTTAATTTTATTCTACATACTATGATTCAAATTAAAATTGCAATTCTGGATCTTATTTGCTACCTCAATTCAAATTCAAATTCATTTCAACGAATCCAGAAATTGAATTAGTGTCTATAATTTCGAAAAGTGTGTTTTGATGTTGATTGCACTACACTACACTCAAGATTTTTACCTTAAGATTTAGTCTAAATACTTTTTTCTGCAGTAATCGACATTAGGCCACAAATGCTGTCGTTAGAGCTTAACTTAATTCCTCCTCACCAGCCGGAATGATGGAAAAATAATCTGCTCTCTGAGAGTTTCATTTAACGGGACTTGAAGGAAACAGCTGGAGAAGTACAAGAGGAAAAGAAAAGGGAGACAGACAGGAAAGGAGAGTGAAAGAGATCTGAAAAGCCTTCACAGGTGAGGTGGGCTGAGGGACGCCCTGTCTGTTTGGTCTCTCTCGCAGAAGAAGAAGGGCATGTTTATGCAGACGGAATCTCTCTCACATGACTCCCTCTGGCTTCAGCACTCAACATCACTCCACGAGCCTCAGAATCAGGTAGTGTGACCGCAGAATTGGCCCAGAGGCACGGCTTTCATGAGAGAGGGTTACAAAAGTGAAACACGCGCCATGGAGAGAAATCAGAGACTCTTGGATTTGGCAGCACGGTCGCTCCGACACATACATTCCAGCCTGAGACGGACATGTGACCCGAATCGGGTTGCTCTCGTCCCAACAACAAACAGTTTCACCATCTATCAAATCAGGTAACCGTGACACAGTTTGATTGTACAGGCTTGCGGTTTGTGGTGGGGAAGCCAAATTCCAGGCTCTAGTACCGCTCCTTCCGCAAGATCACTTTTCAAGCCACGATCAAATTATCGTGAAGAACAAAGAGGTGGGCTTGTATCTTTTGTAGTAAAGCTTTTCCTGTGAATGAAGCCAGACAAAGCGTTCAAATGGAGAAAGCATTTCAAAACAGCGCTATCAAAGCGTTGCGGGGGAGAACTCTTGTTAACGTATAAGATTTCTTTCTTCCGACGAAAATAACATTAGCTGTTTATATAAAATATCAAATGCGAGAAATGCATTGAAATCCTAGAATTCTTGTGAGAAGAATCACATTTTATAAAACACACACACAAAAAAAATAAGACTAAGCTAATTTAATCTAATTTACATTTAAATTAATCCTTTTTGTGGCCAATTATTCACATAATCTAGGAGTCTTACAACTCCACAGGAGGCCGAAATCCTTCATACTCAGTTGGTTCAAAGCCTCTAAATAAATTGGCTGCAAGAAACCAATGGCAGCTTCCATCGCATGTTTCGTATCATAATCCTAGTTTAGTCAACTCAATTGATGTGTTGATGTGACAATTGTCCGAACATAAGTTTCGAATCTGTCTCGTGGTTGTTTAATACACATTCCTAACAATGAAATTGGCAGAAATTGGTAATTGGACTCACATTCTCGTATATTCAATCTGCGCCCATTCATTCCTAATCCACCCATGACTATTCTACACCGCGATCCATTTCATGACCACACGGGGAGTTCAAAATATACTCCAGGCGACATGCGGGGGGACGAGACAGCGTGAGACCAATGCATTGGGCATGATCACCTGCAAGCAAACGTCTGACTAATTCCCGCCACCTGGACCATCGGGGTCAGACTTGTGTCAGACCGCTTTGATGTCAAAAATAGGGTCTCGTTTCACAATCATCCCACCACTTGGAAACATTCCAGCGCTTATAGCTTTTACACAATAAACTGCATAGAGTTCTGCATATCAGAATTGCTGGGCATGTATTAAGAAGCTAAATAGACCAGTAGACCAAGCAGAAGTCGCAGTGAAGGACACTGACTCTCGGCCCATTCAGACACTGATTAGCATAGCACTCCTGCCGGATCAATAACCTCATTGACTCGGTCTGTCTCCTCTATCAGGAATGATGGCAGACTCTCTTTTGTAACTCTATTCTCGGGGCAACTGTCCATTCTCTACAAACTCTGGCTCTATTTTTCAAACTGGCCTCGATTTGTTTCCTTCTGTCTCGCTGTCTTTTAGGATGCGAGTAAATAAAGCTGTCTAGATGCCACTGAGAGAGATTAGCATGTAGCTTTTCTGGACCTGAATGCCTGGAAGTGAGGGAATGAAGGCGACACCGTTATTGCCAGAGTTTACTTTGCAAACCTCTTATTATCACGTTTAAGAAAAAAGAAGTGTGAATGGGCAAGACAAGGAGCTACTCTAGCTCCAATTTGCTCACAGCATGGCTTTATGAGCCCTTTCCAAAACCAAGCTTAACGGGAATATGGAAACTTGGGCAGAATCCAAAAAAATCCTTCTTTCTAATACGGAGACAAAACAATGAAGCGAAGAGAGTTTTTAGAAGAAGAGAAAGACCAGATCCATGAAGTGAACCTCTGATGGCCTCAATTTTTTTTCCCCCCATCCATCATAAAAAGTCTTAAATTTAAAATATTCGATCGAAATGGGGGGATTGACCAGTGAGCTGCTCGGGTTCTAGGGGTTAATGGGGGATAAAGATTAGGAGGAACCGGGCTTCGCTTCATCTCCGTCCCCAACCACCTTCCCTTTCCAATCCCAAATCAGCCACACAATGAGACCTTCCAAAGGAGACGGAGCCCGGTTTGCTTTGATATCCTTCCGAGCTCTCGGCTCCGAGTGTCCAGTGCAAAGCCCCATGGAGGTTACTCTCGACTCCGGGGAGTGGAAAAGCTCTCTCTGAGCCATTTTAGATGGAAATGACAGGCGCTCTACTAGAACAAGAAATCAATTTTCAAAGTGAAGAACACGCTAGGCTGTCCAACCGAAGAGTGAGCAACGCCATTCCTCGTTTTTAAACTCGGGTGAGATATGCTTAATTGCTGTAGATTTTATGTGTGTGCATTGGCGGTGTGAAGTTGGGCGGCAATTATACTTTTTTACGCACTGATCAGAGGACTTCTGTTCCAGAACAGATATGCTTTAAGAGTTCATCTTTGAAGATTTAAGCGGATACTTGTCAAATTAAAAACTAATATTCAAATCTCTTTAAGGTGGGGAGAGAGGAGCCAGGCTTTGCTTAGCCTTGTGAGGCAGTGACTTCTGGGGATTTCAGCCCCTGCCTGAAGCCAAGCCACCCAACCTCTTCAGCAAATGCAAACTTTAATCAGTCCTGCACCTCAAAGGCAGAGTAATGGCTTGGAATAACCTTACTGATGGACGCTTCTCTTCAGAGCCGAGTTGAGCGGTGGACTTCGCTGAGTTTAGCAAATCGGCAGCAAAGCGTGGGCTGTTATTGCTAGCGCAATGTGAAATTTTCTTAGCTCAGAAGAAAAGAGAAAAAAAAAAAAAGAGATATTAATGCAAGTGCATTGACTGGTTCATCTCAAATCACCAGTAGATTAGGTGCTTACCCATCTTATAAAGCTATTTTTTCTCAATATAATGAAGCATAACAATTTTTTTTCTATCATTATTTGTAGACTAATTATTAAAGGGAAATTTTTACCCAAAAAGTGGCCAAAATATTCAGTCATCATTTACTCACCCTTAAGTTGTTCCAAACCCGTATTACTTACTTTCTTCCTTGGAACTCAAATGGAGAAATGTTCCAAAATGTACTTAGTACTTACGACTCTTTTCCATACAAATAAATGAGGATACAGGTTGCACCATTAAAGTTTCAGGGGACCCTTCAAAAAATGTATTTCATTCAAACTTCCTTTGTGATTAAACTTCACATGTTGCATCTAAAGGCACCATATTTTAATAGATTTTTTCCCCCTCCATTCATTATATGTAGAAGATTGGCCAGTACATTCTTCAACATTTCTCCTACTGTGTTCCACAGTTTTTCATTTTTGATTCCATTTTTTATCCTTTTAGAACAAAAATTATAGTAGCAACTGAGTACTTACAGAAGCTAATATCGGGACCCTTAAAATGTCAACGAGTCTCTTACTCAAACTATCAAACGTGACGTGAACTTGCCCTCTGCATGATCTGCCTTGAATAGATGCAGGTTTCTCTCATTTACCCTTCGCAACTGTAGCCGCCCGTCTGGCAATGTCTACATCGCTAATGACGGTGACCACAACCTCCACATAATCAGCGGTCACATTCTAAAAGACAATGGGATTCCTTATGCATATTTTTCACTTACTTGGTGACAAAACCATCATCAGGGCTTCAATGAAGGGCCGGAGGGAGCCGGACAACATGCTTCAAACCTTTACCTGCTGGGTTATGCACCACAATACATTTATCTTGACTTCAACTGCCTTTAACGTGAAACCTCACAACTGTCGAGGCCGTCAGAAACTAAGTGGACTCTCTCGACTATCATGATGCATCAAGAATCTTTAAGAGGTCCCTGGACTCCTCGTTATTAACGCTCCTCTCAGGATGTGGTTGATGGAATATATAATGGAAGTGATTTTTAAGAGGACATATCAATTATGGCCGAGACAGACAGACCGAACATGCAAATTAGCACTTTAAAGATTGCTTTTACTCACCGCTTTCGCCTTGGTTTCAGAGTACTCCTGCTGCGCTATGAGCAACGGCCATACCAGGTCTCATCCTGACCGACACAGAATGGGAAACATGTGTAAACATACATATTTTTTCCTTGAGGCATGCATTTTTTTGCATATTACCTTTTTAAATGCTATAAATGTGGCAAAATAGCAAAAAATGACAGTGTAAGCATGTTGTCAGTGATATTTAAGGAGACTGCAATGACAGACAAGGTTTACTGTTTGTGTCACGCAAGCGTTTTTCATCTCCACTGCAAAATAATTACAACAAAGTCTGTCACACTCCATCAATACGACAGGTCAATCAAATAACTGGATGTGGGCTCGTTTCACGTCAACGTGCCTCAGTTGCGTACGATCACGCTCTAGTTTTTTATCTCGTTTTCAAAGAGTGCATCTGCCAAAAAGATGAAAGTGTTGACAGAAGTACAAGAGAAGCTGTGTTTTTCGATCTTACCCTGAGGGGAAACTTTCAGTTGATGTCCGTTTGTTTGGGAGAGCCGAGTCCAAGTATAAAAGAATCTGTCAAAAAACAAACAAAAAAAAAATATTATACCTTATTCAGAAAGCAAAATTTTAAATTGTAAATTTTTAAACGCACTTCGATACCTTCGTCTGAATTTCAGACTGACACACATCACACCCAGAATAATAATATAAGTCAGAAATGAGGGAACATTTTTTGCCCTCAAAACAGCTTTAAAACTAACCGAGCATAAATCAAACTTTCCATCGAGGCTTCTGCCGTTTTTTTTTGCTGACACTCACAGATATGTTCAACTAAATGAGCGTGTGCAGCTCAGTTCACCTCATTTTTGAAAAAAAACCCTGCAAGTTGTAACATATTTCATCTTTTTTTGAAGAGTACAGTTCACTTGTGAAGCTACAGTATGGGACACACACACACACACACACAAACCAGCCGAATGGCTTCGGATTCTCTCTGTCCCAGAATTCCAAAGACCCCTGTAGGCAACTAACAACTTCAGGATCCCGTGGAATGTGCTCCCTGAACTGTACAAAAAGAGGAGGGGGTTTGCTTAGGAGAGCGTTTCTGCAAACACAAACCCGCCACTACTTTAACCGCCTGTGTTTGAGGACGTGTTACAAACTGAGACTGAGTGTTTGGAGGAAATAGCACAAACTGTCTATTAGCCCGAGTATTAAGATACACATCTTCCGCACTCAATTACACGTGCACATATATGGTGTTTGTAATTCTGGAAGTATGCTCGGTTTAGAAGCACAAATAGTGTATATTTAAGCTCACTTGCTCAGTCAACATTTGAATGAGAGATTTATTATCACAATTAGATTTAAGACCGTTCTGTATGTGCTTTTTGCGCATGCACGTGTACACAAACTCTGGAAATGAAATGCGATATAAAAAGCTTGTTAATGTCCCGTTCATTCCCAACTCATTTCCAGTTTGTGTTAATACCACGATGTCTTTGGACTGTGAAAACTCAACTTTTAAATGGACTTTTCTGATGTTATTAGTCCGCATGACCTCGTGGTGACGGGTTTACACAATACCGGACCAGTTTCAATTCAAGATCTCTAAATACTATCAAATTATATACACACATACTGCATTAGCGGAGTTTGTCCTAATGCCACTGTCTGATATTTATATGAAGCCCGGCATTAAAAGTCACAATAAACTATTTCAAATCAAGGGCAGGAATACCTCTCTGGCCCCTCTGCAAGGTGTGCGGATGAAAGAAGACATTATGCGAACAAGTCAGATTACAGTACACAATAATTTTTTACCTTTTCAAGTACATACCATTCCCGTGTTAGGAGGTGGAAGCCACCGTAATATATTTTGACTGAGGGCCGAACAGCCCTTATCAGTGCTAGTCAAGCAATTCAGGCCCCCCGAACAAAGATGAGTCTTCAAACTCCCTCCATTCATCAGCGGACGTGTAATTACCCCCGGTTCACAGTCTAGACGTTACCGCTTTCAGGGTATTTAAGATCCCCTTTGCAACATGCAGCATGCTTGCGCCCGGCCCAACGTTAAATCTGCGGCAGATAAATTAATGAAGAATGCAAGTAAAAAAAAAAAAAAAAAGAAGAAGCGCGACCACAATGAAAAGAACTTTATCCTCCCTGCTGCTAAATGAGATTTCTTTGAAATGCAGATCAGTGGCGCTAGATTAGTGAATTTTAGCTGCTGTCAACATCATAACAAAATACAAATGCGATTGTTCGTCTGGGTCTTATCTCCTTGCTTCCATCTGCTTCTTCCCGTATTTACTCGGGTCGATTTACTATGCAGATCTAAATAAGACGTGCTCGTGGGCACAATGGCTTCTTAAGCTTCTACATCAAGGTATTTGAGAGCGCCGCCACATGAAAAGCTGCCCCATCAAAGGCACATCCCTAATGAACTTCCCGGAAGCGGCATCCAAGTTGTCTTGTACGTGTCTTTCCCTCCTCCTCTCGCTCTCTTCACCCTGCCAAGTGGGCTCGATGCCAGTCACATTTGCAACCACAAGGGACTGTTGCCTTTTTTTTCTTGTTTAATGAAATGACAAAACAACAGATTTACATATGCAGAAACAGGTGTTGTAACAGGTTTGACTCCTCTTGACCTAAAACGTGTTGCATGGGGGAAAACGGGGGGGGAAAAACAAGGGGGGAAAAAAAAAAGTTTATTAGCAACAGCTGCCTGGAGGGTGTTTAGGCTCTGATGGGCATTCAAATCTACACCATCTGCCCTGCTGGTTGCCAGAAGTGACAATCTAAATTAAAAACCACTCATCAAATATTATAAAAATAAACTATTGTATTGCTGTGGTCATATGCTGTAAGTGACCCTATCAAAGACAAAGAGGGAGTATAATTAACCCTCCACAGTCTAAAAGACATCCCTGAGCACCAAACACAACAACGGCACACACATTCCCACAGGCCCCTGAACACACACTCATAGCTACAGTTCAGAAAGGATGCTTGTGTTTCAGTATTCAAAATATGATTGTGCTATTGATTCATATTGGTGGACATTATTAAATTGTGCTACATATGAGTGTCAGATACATTTAGAGGCTAGAATATAAATATAAAATCTGATCATTCAACACAAACACCTCACAATAAACTACTGTGGAAATACCATGATATAGTGATGGAACCAGAAGGAAATACCGTGGTATTTTGATACATACTGAACAATTAACATATTCATGATTTATGCTAAGTATGTAAAATAAAATAATATCAATTTTAACAATAAAATCTGATTTTTCTACACTAACCCTTACAAAAAAGCTACTCTAGTGGTACCATGGTACAATGATGGTATTATACTTTGATATTTACCATGGTACTGCATGGTTACCATGCTCATGATGAATCTAAGACTGAAAATAAAAAATCTAAAACTGATAATAGATATCAATAATAATATCTGATTTCTGCATGAACTCTTACAACAAATGGGGCAACATGGTAAAATTATGGTAAAAAAAAGATTTTTATATATCTATATATAATTTATATATTTATATATCTTTTTTTTATATCTACCATGGTACTGATCCATATACAGTACATTCAAAATTTGTAAGATCACTAATAAAATAACATCAATATCAAAGATAAAATTTGAATTTTCTGCACTAATCCTTACAAAAAACATGGTTTTACATGCCACTCAAAGTTATTTTGAAGAATACAATGGTACATGTCCACAATAACAATATGTCCAAAAAAACAAAAAAAAAACATTGTATTACTGTGTTATCACATCCAAAAAATATGGCAATACCAGAGTAGTGTTGTAAGCATAAAATATATTTTGCTACACAAATTAAATGTCAAGTACAGCAATCAGGCATTCCTTTAAAACAATAGAGAAACATGAAGGTCAAACACATTAACTAATAACATCAGCTCAGTAACTCAACAACAACATGAAGCAAAACCAAGAAAACAACAATTCGGGCCAAAGAGTCAAACTAAAAATATTCACTCTGCCCTTGCCAAAGACAAAGGGAGCATTAATTTGCCCTGTTATTATTTAGAGAGGGCAGGAGGAACAAACCTGAGCCCGTCGTGACCCTGCCACAGTGTTGCAACTTGTTCTAGAGCGATGCCAGCAGAAGGCAGCACCATATGCCCGCAGCCTCGGGCCCGATGCTCTTTCTGCAGCCTAATACGCCTGTCAGGAGACGTTACTGTCACAAATCCTCTGTTTTTCCACAACGTGTTTCAAATAAACACATTTTTTTCTCTCTTGCTAACAGAATTGTCCTCAGAGATTCCACTTAGAAGGTCAGTATTGGGTTCTACTGTACTGACAGTATCTATATTTTTAAGAATTTTTTGATTACTTTTAAAAGCAGGATCATTATATATATATATTTTTTTTTTTGTTTAGTTTTTTTTCATATAATTGTAAATATAGAATAAAAAAAAAAATATATATATATTTTTTTTTACATATCTTTTTTTAAATAACCAAATAATTGGTGCAAAAAAAAAAAAAACATGCTGCAACTAAGCCTGGCGTAAACAGCATCACGCAAACTAACATCGAGTCGACTTCCACACTTCCTCTCGTCACAGGCCACAGGCAAGTTTGGTCCGAGTGGGTCTGACCTTGCCGTTTACTACAAATGACGCCCCCCTTCATCCACAACGACTGGGGTTTTAACTCAACCAGAGACTAAAACGCTCAATAAATCAGTGCCTTCAGCCAACAAGATACTGTCATGCCTTTAAATTGAAAAAAAAGGATGACAAAACATATCAGCAATGATGATAATATCAGCTAAGCATACAATTAATAATTTCAAGGGCATTTGTACTAAGATAAGATGCTTATGGGTGATTTTAATACCTCTCCATAAAGGTCATGTGATATCGTTCGTGTGAAAGAGCACCGTCACAGTCAAAAGACTAGAGTTGGGGATTATATTCCATGTTTAAGGAAAAAAAATATCAAACAAAAGGTCTAGAGCAATGCAACCTCAGACTGAGAAGAAACATTCCATTAGTCAAAACATTAAACATTTAAATTCATAAAATAAGCATAAAAATCACATCCACTGACACACAAAGCTTTAAAACAACAAAAAAAAGCATTTCTTATTTCTAATAGGTAACCTCAGAGGAAACACTCAGTGTCTTAGTTACTGAAGCACACCAAACGTTATTAGGATGATGTGGATAATTACAGCACATAAGACCTCTTAAGCATGTAATACAGTCTTTTATCTGGAGAAGTCAATCTCTGCGAGGCTGACAGCTAGCAGCATATGATCCCGGTAAACAAATACTTTCACGCGGCACCAAAGCTTTCCATACAGTATTTTTTACACTTCATGACAATCTGATAATACCAAATTTCATGCAAAAGCACAAACCTCAAAAACATAGCCAAACTAAATTACTGAACAGACAACTCCAGGAGTGCACTGAAATTAATAAATGAGCTCGTTTAAATTGTTTTTTTTTTAGAATGGTAAGATTAATGTTAACCTTGATAATAATAATAATAATAATAAAAAAAATGTACTATACATTATTTATTATCTTTATTACTACACACACACACACACACATATATATATATATATATATATATTTTCATGCAAAAGCACAAACCTCAAAAACATAGCCAAACTAAATTACTGAACAGACAACTCCAGGAGTGCACTGAAATTAATAAATGAGCTCGTTTAAATAGTTTTTTTTTTAGAAACTTACAAAAAATGTAAAACTATAAACCTATTAAACACTCATAATTATTTGAGAATAACTGTATAAACCGTAAATGTAGTGAAATCAATTAAAGATCATGTACATTTCTCCATATATTTACAATTTATGCCGTAATGCATTCACTAAAAACGTTTACTGTTAAATAGATAGAAATTGTGTTGTTATTTACAATAACAAACTAATGAATGTTAACGTTTCACACAGGTTGTTTTAAAACCAAAACGCACAAATAAACACCGCTATAAACACAACAAAAAGTTGCTTAGCATAAAAAGACGTGCAATAATCAAATATGCCAAAACTGTCACTGGAGGTTTATTGTTTATAAAGACAGAATCACAATACTGAGTTCTCCCGAGCTCTCTAACAACACAAACACTGTCAAAACAACAAATAAACCATCCAACAAGCCGTCTGCAACTTCTCAGTGAAGTCAAACTCGTATGAAAGGCATAAACGTAAAAAAAAAAAACTCACCAAAAGAAGCGAATGTATCTCCTTCGCGGATGCAAAGTTTGGCGTGTTTACGAGTCAGTGGTTTAAAAAAGCGCTAAAAACAAACGCACAACACGCGCTGTTGATATTCCTCCGCTCGGAGTTGCGAGACGCTGCTGTCTTCAGTCAGTGTGCTGCTGTTATTACCGATGCAACAGTAAAAAAACGCCCGAGTAACACCGACTCCTGTTTGAATGCGCTCGCATGACGCGGCGGCTTGTTTTTTTGTATCTAGATTCAATACATCGCAATGTATCGGTCGAGTTTGGGGGGGACTAGCTTATTAGAATGCGGGGAGGCACTAACGCGGATGCGCATGTTGTTATTTTTTTGGCGTACTGCGACCCCACGTGACGTCATGTCCACCTGCTGGGTAAACAATACAGTCATTAGAAGTTGAAGGAGTTTGATTTGTTTGTCGAGTCTTTTAAATACACTAATATGAAGAATACAATATCAATTGTTTCATCTGCTGAAGAGACCAGTAGAGATGAGGAGCAGGAATGTGGAGTGCTATCATTTATTTTCTTTTTCTTTTGTTTAACAGTTTTATTATCACTATCACTATTTTTTATTATTATTTCTTAAATTGTAATTCCTATTTATCGGTGTTTGTGATTAATACATATTTAAATATTGTATTGTTTATTATGAATAAATAAAATGAAACAAAAAATAAATAAAGTCATTAAGGTTGAGTGTATAAAAATCTGAAGATGAGCAATGTGGAGGAGTGTTGGAAACAAAGGAACAACTGAGAATTCTTGTGCTTTCTTTCTTTTTTATTTCCTTAATTGTTTGACATAAATTCAGGCTTTATTTTATGTATTTTTAACATAACATTTTTATTTCTTTGAGCATGAAATTTATTCACACACCCCAGGTTCATTTAAATGCACCTCAAGCTGAACATCTGTAGATCATCAGCAATCTTTTTTTTTCATTGTGATGAAATATTTTTTATTTGAGTGATCAACTGATGTTATGAAATAATGTTTGCTTTTGAACATTTATGTTTGAATTACTGTAGCTCTTTAGTTGATATGCATACTGTAATGGTGAGTTATGCATCATATGTGTACTGTAACTGTGTGCTACTGCCTTGAAATTTTCATATGAATAAAACAGGGGGGAAATGATATTCAGATCAAAGATTCTCCCTTTGTGAATTAATTATCCTGGTCTCTGTCTGAATTAACTATCTTCATTACCTATTGTGGTATCAAAAACTACCTGTATTAAATATTACATTTGTATAAAGGATGGATGGTCATGTAAAAAAAAAAACATGTATATTTGCATATCATCAAAATATTGTTCATGCATATTTAAATAAATGCACTGCATAGCAGATTTTGACTTAGTTTTATTAGAACATTTTAACACTTCCAAAATCTGATAACAAATATCTGTCAGATGTCTGCAGAGGTGTTAGGAATTTTTTTGTTAATTGATCAGAAATAGAATATTTGATGCCTTCTTTTCACCACATGCATGTCATTTAAATAAAAGATTTAATTAAGAAAATGCACCATTTTATGGGTTTTATCACAAAGAAATCAAAAACACGTGCATTTTCTATATGGATTTTAGGGGAGGAAAATCGTTTTGAGAAGACTGCGTGAACCATAAGGGTTTGCTGCCACCTACTGGAATGTTTTGGAATCCACTTTTGAGTCTCAAAGAAACAAACAGTGTGCACACAACTTTGGTTAGACGCTGCCACCTAGTGGTCAGTCGTGATAATGCACAAAAACACTGAAAGCAAAGCCAGCAGAGTTTTCTGGAATTCACAACTGACATTGTTTAAATAACTATACAATAAAGGCAAAAGCACAATCAAATACAATAAAAAGTTAAAATTTTTATAAATTAACGAAGTAAAAATATTTACTAAAGTCAATTTCAGTCCTTCACCTCTTGGCTATATAAAAACATACAGTTTATTGAATACAAACTGATCTTGTGTGGCAATATATGCCATGGCAGAGCAGGTTGTCACAATGGGCTAAGTTGTCACAATGGGAACCTACTGATTACTGACAATTATTTGATAAAATACATTTGTTTTGAAATATGAGATAATATCTGAATGTAATAAAAGCCATCTTAATATGCATTTAAAATGCATTACAGACTGAAAGGCTTTTCAACTCAATTTAAACAGTAAAACTGATATAAAATAAAAAAACACAGTCAAAATATAAACAATAAAATAAAATATTTGGCCAGAAGAAATAATCATTACTGATTTATATAAACTGTAAAAAACATGACATTTCTCAACCTGACATATTATCATTATATTATTTGAATGTAATGACAGTGCGGTTATTATTGTGCTCACTTGCCAACAGACATAAAATATGACCACTGCAAAATTTTGTTTGAAGAACAGAATTCACAAAAATCTGTCTTTATTCTCTAAGACAGTTTCATCTAGGTGTTTGAAACCAATATGCATGAAAAAAAACCCAGAAGTATTTAAAACTTGTAGTTACTTTGATATCGCCCCTTCAGCCAATTTCCCATGTGACAACCAGCCCCGGTCTCTTCTACATGTCCAAACAGAAGCATTGTGTTGTTTCGGAACAGATACACATATATAATTCAAAAGCATTTAATCGAAGCTATCAGGTTCAGCAGAGTTCAACAGACGACATGAACACATCGAAGTGTCACACGTCTACCAGACACTAGTGACCAGGAAGACCAGCATAGTTTGGTAGCACCCGCAGCTATTTTAAAGCCTGGCAACCACACAATGTTCAGCTGCAACCTGACGCTCTGTGTCTAGTCACGTTGTGAGTGAGGGTTCCAGGCGGTTAGTGTTGTTCTCTCAGACTTTACCCATCCAGCATTACCCAGGCATGTCTAGGGAAGAGCTTGTACTCTCCATGGTCTCCTGCAACCTGGAGCCTCCTATCTATAGTGACTGGACAATGAAAAACAACAAGGAAAATGTAAAATTGGAGAAAACGGTGGACAGGGCATTAGAAGGAAGCTCTGGAGATGAATCCGAGGAGGTGGAACCCGAGCCCCCACCGGTAGCCGTACGAAGAAAGGTGTCATTTGCGGATGCCTTTGGTCTGGACCTGGTTTCTGTGAAGGAGTACGACAACCGGGATTCATCAAGGCTGGATGCAGATGGTAGAGAGGGTGAGGAGTACTACATCTCATGCCTCTTCAATGTCCCAGTGTTGCACCAGGACATGGAGGTGAGACTTCAGCAGCAGAAGCTGGAACTGGAGCGCATCAAACTGCTCCCTGGATCCACCACGATCCGGGGCATCGTTCGCGTGCTTAACCTCTGCTTCCACAAGGCCGTCTACATCCGCGTCACTCTGGACGGCTGGCAGAGCCACTTCGACCTGCTGGCGGAGTACATGCCTGGGTCCAGCGATGGCGAGACTGACTGTTTCTCTTTCCACCTCGTGTTGACGCCTCCATTCCAGGTCGAAGGGTTGCGGGTGGAGTTCTGTCTGAGGTACGAAAGTGCTGTTGGAACCTTCTGGGCCAACAATGGAGGTACGAACTACATTGTCTTCTGCCACCAAAGACGAAGAAGTGATCTGAAAGAGAAAGAGAGTGAAAAGGAGAAGTTGGTAGAGGAGAGTAACCAAAAAAGTATCAGGAGCTGCCTTAAAACAATCAGGTGGGGAGCACTGCAAAAACAGAGACTAGAATCATCACTATTACTCATACTTAGTGTTAGGGATTTGAACTTTGGCGTATAATTCGGATGTGTTGAAGTTGAAGAAATGTGTGTTGCTACTTTTACCAAGTAATCACGCTTACAATTCTAGCCTTAAAGGGATAGTTCCCCCAAAAATGAAAATTCTGTCATTAATTACTCGCCCTCATGTCGTTCCAAACCTGTAAGACCTTCGTTCATCTTCAGAACACAGATTAAGATATTTTTGATGAAATCTGAAAGCTTTCTGACCCTCCATAGACAGCAATGTAACTACCATGTTCAAGGCCGGTAGTAAGGACATTAATAAAATAGTCCATGTGACATCAGTGGTTCAACCGTATAATGTACGATAAAAAAAAGAAAGAAAACGAAAATAACTTTATTCAACAATTTCTTCTCATCCGTGTCAGTCGATGCACATTCACGAGAGTACCACGACATATGCGTAAGAGCCGGCGTTCTGACGTAGAACCCAGATGCGCTGCGACTTGTTTGCAAGCAGAGGAATGCATACGGATAAACGTAACATGGAAGAGAAAAAATTGTTGAATAAAGTCATTATTTTTGTTTTCTTTGTGCACAAAAAATATGCTCGTAGGTTCATAACATTAAAGTTGAACCACTGCTGTCACATGTACTATTGTAACGATGCCCTTACTACCTTTCTGGGCTAAAAAATGTTTCAGTTGATTTGCCGTCTATGCAGTGTCAGAAAACTCAATATAGTATAAATATAAAAATATCTTAATTTGTGTTCCGAAGATGAACGAAGGACTAACAGGATTGGAACAACATGAAGGTGAGTAATTAATGACAGAATTGTATTTTTTGGGTGAACTAACCCTTTAAAAATGATAAAACTGTCTAAAAAATACCATATATGTACACTGAAAGAACAAAATAGTTGCAATGCAGGAGGGTAATCGCACAGCATAAGCTTTGGCAACCATCCAAAACATCCTACCAATTGCATGGCAGCACTAAAAATGACTCAGAACACCTTACAGTACTAAAAAAACATGGTTAAACTTGTTTAAATGTATACCTCATTTCCCAATAAAACTAGACGTATTTCTCTGGTTGTCCAATCAAGCACTCTGTTTTGACTGGAGATTGTATGTTTGAACATATGGTTGGTGAGTATAATTGAAAACCTGCCTTATATTTACAGTAAAAAGAACTACTCGGACGCGACACCTGCAGAGGCGAGTGGTGAGATCTCAGGTGGGTTTCTTATGTGGAGATCTGGGAATGGGGAACTTTGATTCTGAAGATGAGAGACAGAGTTTGAGTTTGTTTTTGTTTTTTTCCAGAACAAGTCACACCCAAGGTCGGGCATACTAGGGAGAACAAAACAAAGAAAGAAGCAGGAATCAATTCCTGCAAATCCCTTAAGGACTGCTGCAAAACTCTGGTAGGGTCAATGAGTGCTCAGAGACAAGGTTCAGAGACAAAGACAGGCATTTAGAGAGGTAGTTCACCCATAAAAGGGGTAGTTTGCCAGTTTGTAGTTTACTGATAAATATACAGTAAAACGTTATTGGATGAACAATCTCTTTAAATGCAAAGCAGAAACTTATTAGTAAGGATAAGTTCATGCATTTTGCAACATTATATTCCACTGAATAAGTGACGCTTGTTACAAACATGACATAATAAAGTCTGTTGAAAACCACCTTTTTTCACTCTTTTTTGATAGGTGGATCGTCGTAGGAAACGTCAAGCTGCTCGTTTGGCTCGCGTGCAGGACTACTTCGCTCAGAAAGCAATGGAAACCCAGATGGGATGTAATTCCAACACAGATGAAAGTAACACATCCTTCCCAAAGCTGTCTATACCAAGTAGAACTGACTTGCCAGTTGTCCACAGCCGACAAGGATGCAGTATGGACACGCCACCAATACTAATGTACCACCAGATCCCTTTGCTTTCCCTGGATTGGGGCAGTACCACAACAACACCGCCCCAAGCAAACCCTCCAGATGCCTGCAGTAAAACAAGACATCAGGTTGAAGATCAGTCAGAAGTTTTAGTCCCAATGGAGGACAAGGGAGCTGAGAAAGACCACAGTCAAGAGTCTCCTGACAGGAAAGCAATGGAAACTGTAAAATCTGTTCCCGTAGAGCAATCAAAGGATCTCAGCACGAGTCCTAGAGATCAGGTTGTGGATTACCAACTAGTGAAAGAGCCAAGGGTCACTACCCTACCATGTTCTGCCCAGGGATCGGAGCCAGAGAGAGCGGGAAGCGAGTTAGAGGCATCTCGTGACCGCCAAGCCCCACATCAAGAGCACACAAGCGGATCTTTGAGTCAAGACACGACCAAAGCAAACCCTGGGGACGAAACTCGAACCGCACGTGACACCGAGACTCAGAATTCAGAAGCCGGAGATGGAATCTCACCTGAAGAATGCACAGGCAGCTCCGACACCTCAAAGGTTAAAGAAAACACACAGAGAGCGGTCAAAGACACCCTGACATTTACGGGGATCATGGACGTGCCACTCACAAATAGACAGGCCGAGGGATCTTCTTCAGAAAGGAAGGATATAAATAAAGATGCTAGCGAGGAGCAGGTGGAAATGAGGGCGTTCTGTAGAGAACTACATGAAAAGGACACGGAAAGCAGTAGAAAAGGACAAGATGAGACAACTACGGACCGCAGCGCAGAAATACAGAGCGTTTCATCGTGTGAGAGCGAGGCATTTAATGAGAACGAATTATGCACGTCGAAGTGTTTTAACAAAGACAATTCAGAGCTACTGAAAAACGAAGAGAGGCGTTTTGAGACAAACAAAGGACTTAAAATGAAGGAGCGACTGAATGAGACGACTATAGAAGCTGCTAGTGTTGAAGAGGATGAAATGCATTCAGAAGAGCTTATAGAGGACTCCCGAGCAGTGGGTGACAATTGCACAGATGGAGAAGAGAAAGAGTTTGAGATTCATGCTACCAAATTTGCACCCACCCACTTACCTACCTATCCAACTGTTAGCACTGACCCATCCAGGCCCCTCCTTCGGACAGCATCTGCAAAGGAAACTTCTGCAGAGGAGGACTTTGAGCTTGGGAAGACCCTCAGAAACTTTCAAGAACCCCAGCGACTGGACGGAGAGGATGAACTCTCCACGCCGTTACCCAGCATTCACCTGTCCTGGGTGGGCGGCAACAGCAGTAGGCTGTTGAGAGAATTCTGCTCGCTGGGTCACACGGCCAAGGCTCTTGTGTATGCTATTCTGTTTGTGATCTTCATAACGGCGTATCTCTACGTCCTGCCAACATGCATGGCCCTCTATCTGTTTTCTCTGTGCTGGTGGTGCAGCCAGGGTATGAAACAACGTCTGGATGTGGCTGTTGATGTGGACTGAGACCAGACAGGAAGTTCTTGAAAGGTTGTTGTCAAATTATGTGCGACTCTGAAATGAAAAGTGACACGAAGTGATTCTATGGGCCCAAAATCACTTGATAAAATGAGATTTGATGAGGTTTCTTTCTTGTCACTTGTGTTTCCATTAAAAGTCCCATTTGAAACAGGAGTCTTTCAATATAATACTAAACTCAAACTAGAATAGTGGATATGTGCTAATCCTGTTTTGTGATATAATTAAATCACAGAAAACATTCTTATAATGTCAACGCAACAATTGCTTTCACAGATATATCTCCATGATATACAGTTCCAGTCAAAAGTATAGATACAACATTTTTGAGTTTTTGATTACTCTTTTTTTTTTACTTGTTTTCCAGTAAAAATATCCCAAAATTCATAAAAGAAGATAAGATTACTTCACAAGCAACAGTGCATAAGATACGAAGACTTCTGATTTATAGTGCATCGTGTATAAGTATAAAATAAAATAAAAAAATCGGACAAAATACACTGTTATAAAAAAAAAAACAGTCTCTTAATATCATGCATTGTTGCTTCTTAAGGAAACTCATCTTGTTTTAAGGATTTTAAGATATTTTAACTGGAAAATGACAAAATATTTTTTGCTGTAACACTTTAGTATAGGGACCAATTCTCAATATTAACTAGTTGCTTATTAGCAAGCCTATTATTAACATATTGGCTGTTTATTAGTACTTATAAAGCACATAATGCCCATATTCTACATCCCTAATCCTACCCAATACCTACACTTGACTACCTTACTAACTATTAATAAGCAGCAAATTAGGATTTTATTGAGACGAAATGAAAAGTGACACGAAGTGATTCGATGGGCCCGATATCACTTGACAAAATGAGGTTTAAGAGGCATTTTTGTTTGTTTCTTTCTTCTCAATTGTGTTCCCATTAAAAGTCCCATTTAAAACAGGAGTCGTTTAATGTAATACTTAACTAAGCGAGAATTGGACCTTAGAAATAAAGTGTGACCTTTTTTGCAAACAAATTCATACACCTAAGCACAGTTTAATTATGACTGTATACAAAATAATTTCTTCATGAGCCTTAGTATTAAAAAGTGTCACAAGGAACAATATTCAGTCCAAACTTTTGACTGGTACTGTACCTTTATGTAATGTTTTACTGGGTTCATACAAAAGCACGTTGAATGCACTGAGGACACAGCTGCATTTCATGTCTCTTTGGGGATGTGTGTGACTGACGTGACATTTCCTGCCAATCCCATCATGTCTCTGTTCCCAAAAGAGAGAGGGAGAGATACGAGGGCTGGGGAAAGGACGGGGCTTCTCGCCCTTCTGATCTGTGAACATAAGTAATTCATACCTAAAAGCCTTAAAAAAGTCTTAGTTTATGCACAAGTGAAAATTCCCCTCATTTACTCACAATCATGTCTGGTGAAACACAAAATGAGTTTTGCATGCTCTTCTCCATGCAGTTACAACAAATGGAGACTCAAGCTTTAAAATGCCATTAAAACATCATAAAGTATCATAAAAGTAGTCCATATGTGAATACGGTGCAATCTATAATGAGCCTAATTTACATAGAAACATGGTGTGCTTGGGCTCAAAAGAATGGCACGATTTTTACGCCTCGTTGAACTGGATTATGGGTATTTAGTGAGACAGATGCATAATTTTGAGCTGAAATACGACACTGTTTATTGAATTTGCCAGTGTGTTGGTCTTTGCATGTGCTTGTTTTAGTTGTGGGCAAATGCATGATCTCTGTTTATATGTGAGTGTGTAATAGAGATGTGTGTGTGTGTGTGTGTGTTGCTGCAGTCATATGATCCAGTCTACTATGACTCTGACATTTCGGTGTATTTAAGTGGACAGCATAAATGTACACATTGAACCAAGCTGGTTTATGCTGGTTAGAGCTGGTCTGGTGACTGGAAGAGCAGAAAAATGATACTGTATTACCATCTAAGGACATTCAAAGGGCATCTAAACTTCTCAAATGTGTAGCTAATAATGTCATAAAATGCACATTTATGTGCGGTCCTTCTGTTTTATGTATTTACATTGCATACAGTGTTTAACCGTTTGCAGATGATCTAAGCATTCACACATGGTATTTTATGTTGGTTTGCAGTAGAAAAAAATGAAAGCAAATGAAAAATGCTTGGACCACTTAAACACTGGACCACTAAAAACAACTCAAGTTAATAAATAATGGTCACCCAAAACAAATATTCCAGTTATTCATAACAAAACCAAATGAAGAATTTGCACCATTTGATATGCAGTTTGCACTGAGCAGCTTCATAACAAACAGGTTCATTGAGTCTTTCCTGTACGTTTCCATTGAGCTCAGCACGGTTTGTTATTAAAGTGACTCAGGAGGAACATGATATTCCCAGATGAAAGACACGCAGGCCACGCGATAAATGTCGCTACGATCACATGAGGGATTTTTTCTGAGGCGTGAATACTTCAGATGTTTCATGCATGCCTGCTTTGCAGTTAATTGTGTGGTACGTGTTGGCACCCTTTACTTTTTCTCTTTCTTTCTTTCTGAAAGTACAGGCATCTTTTAAAGCTGAGTCTAAAAGTTGCTGAGCTTCACCAATCTGCATATAATTGTGCCAACGTCATGACAAACATACCCTTATCAAAATTAAAGTTAATTTCAATCTAAATCACTGAAAGCAATATTATATTATTATTATTAATATTTTCACTTTTTTATTGGTTTTTATTATTTATACCCTATTTTTGTATTTTATTTTTTATTTTATCTGTACACTCTTAAAAATAAAGGTGCTTAAAAGGTTCTTCACAGCGATGCCATAGATTAGAAGAACCATTTTTGGCTCCACAAAGAAGCATTCAGTCAAAGGTTCTTTATAGAACGATCTCTTTCTTACCTTTTTAATAATCTGAAGAACCTTCTTTCGCCAGTTTATGGAACCATTTAGACAAAAAGGTTCTTCTATGGCATCGTGAAGCACTTTTAATTTAATCAATTTGTTTTATTTTACTTTCATTTTTTTTTTTAAACATATCTTTATTAACTTTTCCAAAACGTTTACAAGTAAACAAGGAACACTTATGATCAAACCTTCTTCCCCATCCCCACAACCACAAAGCCTTGGCAGGCAAAATAAATAAAATAAAATAAATAAATAAATACAATCCTGATTGTTATATTTATATTACATATCTTCACACATCTAGTGCCTCATCAATATCTCCTTCTTTAACAAAGTTCAAAAATGTCTTCCAGATATCATTGAATTCCGAGGATTTTTTCCTTATTACATATGTAAGTTTCTCAAGAGCCAAGCTAGAAATACAATTTTTTAACCATAGTCCAAGGGAAGGGCAATTAGCATTCTTCCAACATAGGGCAATAGAACGTCTGGCTTGTAGTAGACATAAGTCCACTAATTTTCTTTCCTTACTAGATAAAGAACAATTGTCTCCATAAATACTTAATACACACAATACAGGGCATAAAGGAATCGGAGAAGAGGTAAACTGAGAAACATACTGAATCACCCCATCCCAAAACTTTTGCACTTCTTCACATTCCACTTTCATTTTTTATTAGTATTTTCATTTTGTACTTTCATTTTTTTTGTATTTAAATTTTTTTGTATTTTATTTGTACTTACATTTTTAGCATTGTATTTGTATTTTCATTTTTTTGCATTTTATTTGTACTTTCATTTTTGTATTTAATTTGTACCTTATTTTTATTTTGTTTGTTTTTTATTTGTATTTTATTTTTTAAGTACAAATAAATTTTTTTTTATTTGTATTTTATTTTATTTTTAACGTATTTTATTGACAAAGTAGGGTTGAGGCCACTAGATGGAGCAACAACAGCACTTTTACTCCTGACAGCTCAAACTGGAATAAAGCAGTCTGGAGGAAATTCACTGTGACAGATTGTGCTGGGTCAAACACTCAGGCAGCAATGGAAGCCAATGAAATGTGTAGCTGCCACGTAGAAAATTGTAATATACACAAATACTGATTAAATATGTTTGTTTTGGGGACTGAAAGGCTAGCATTAGCTCACTGCTAAAACAGAGCAGGCTACCTGACACATGATGGCAGCACGTACCACTGAGATCTGCCTCGCTTTCTCACACATACACACACACACACACACATAAAACACACAACACAGTCATCTGTCTTCTCGCACGTCCGAGCACAGAATCTGGGTTACATCCTGGGTATCCCAGGAGGCCAAGTGCTCATACATCATTATTGAAACATCCCAAGCTCCCGAGGACGGATCACACATAGCTCCTAACGCTCTCTAATCGTTCTCTCTCCCTCTCTGGGTTACGTGTGGGCTTGCCAAGTTACCTCATCCCTCCCTGTACACACTTATATAGTGTTATGTATGTTACCAACAGGATGTAGAGCGGCGTTCTGCAGACTCTGCAGAAACGGTGGAAACTGCAGAAGCAATCAAGTTAAACGACTGTCCTTTCATGCTATTCACAATAACGCAACTTTTGATAAATAACCACAGTTGCTAAGTTTACATGCAGCCTAATGATTCATTAATAATTTGACTAATAGTGCAATCAGAATGAAAAGCCATCATGTGGCTTGAGAACGTAGGTCAGAACTGCACAAAAAAACCCTCTAAAACCACTCAACCAGACCAGCTAAGACCAGCAAAACATCTTAGTCTAGTTTAAGAAAGTTAAGGATCTGACTAATTTGATTCAACTGAGCAAAATCTCTTTGCAATTGCAATCTGACTGACAAAGGTGCTGCAGATCTTAACATAACACGGCAAAAAAAACATCTTAAACCTGCCTAAATTGGTTCGCTGGTCCCCATGTTTTAGAGAGGTTTGGAGCACTTTTCAGCCAATCAGACTGGGAAACTAGATGGGCGACCATCTAAGATCATTATAAACCAGCGAAGACCAGCAGGACCATCTTAGGCTGGTTCCAGATGACCTTTTCAGCAGGGTAAATCTTAAAATATATCTTAAAATTTTAAGATTCAGGATTGAAGTCTGATTAAATTGACAGAGTTAACAAATTAACATTTTAAACCAGCTTAAACTGGATTGCTGGTTTTAGCTGGCCTTGTTGGCAGGTTTTAGAGAAGTTATGAGGGCTTTCCAGCTAATCAGACTGAGAGCCCAGATAGACAACCAGCTAAGACCATTATAGACCAGACTGGTTCAAGATGACCTTAGCAGCAGGGTAAATCTTCTATCTATTTACCATCTTAAACTGGATTGCTGGTTTTAGCTGATCTCCTAGCCTTGTTGACAGGTTTTGGAGAAGTTATGAGTGCTTTTCAGCTAATCAGACTGGGAGACCAGATGGACGACCAGCTAAAACCATTATAAACTAGATAAGACCAGTAAATCATTTTAGAACTTTTTTAGCAGATTTGGAATGACAGTTGGATTAAATTAACAGAGGTACTGCAGATTTCTACATAACCTGGAACAAAAACATCTTAAACCAGCTTAAACTGGTTTGCTGGTCTTAGCCGGTCTTCTGGGTTTCAGAAAAGTTTGGTGCATTTTTCTGCTTGTCAGACTTGGAGAACAGATTGATGACTATCTAAGACCATTATAAAACCACCTAAGTCTTTGGCTGGTTTAAGCTAACATTTTCAGCAGGGTAAACATTAATATATATCTTAAAACCTCTAGATTCAGAATTACAGTTGGATTTAACTGACAGAGGTGTTGGAGACTTTAATACAGCCTAGAAAAATAACATCTTAAAATTTTAGCTGGTCTCCAAGCCTGCTCAGACTAATCTCTTTGCAAGTTTTTTAGAGAGGTTTAGAGCACTTCTCTACTAATCAGACTGGCAGAACAGATGGACAACCACCTAAGACCATCATTAACCAGCAAAGACCAGCAGACTATGGTTTAAGATGCCATTTTCTCCAAGGAAAACTTTAAATTCAATGGTAACGTTGTTACTGTAAATGATCTTTGCATGCACATACATTTTGTTCCCAACACACATGACATGAATCTAAACATACATTTTCATTATATTGTAAAGTTTAGCATATAATGGATTCAGAATCTGCATTCAGACTTCGGATTGATGAAAACAGACACATAAATTCTTACCCATTAAGTCTCTAACACTCTGTACTATCAGTCAGTCAACTGAAGCTTGTCTGTCACGAGGATCCAAAACCCTCTGAACTCCTCGAGGTCAGAGCTGAGAATGAACAGAAGATGAGAAAGCGAGAGAGTGAAGGAGGAGAAGTGTTGTAGAGAAGTGTGCCCATGGACCCCTAGGGGCCTCTGTGGTGCTCTGGTGGCGCTGGCTCCAGTGGATGAATCACGATGAGGTGTCGACTTGTGCTACGGCACGGGCCCTCAATGAGAGGAGACAGGTTGCTCCTGAGACAACGTCCCGCGGGAAACAGGGGTTGACCTCTCTCTCTCACTCACTCATTCTTTTTCCTTCTGCGGTTTGTCACAGGGCCAGTCTGGACAGCCACTCATCACTTCAGTTTGTTTTTATGGTAATTAGTCATCTGTGAGTTCACAAAAGAATGCAATCAGCAGTGCGCATATACCGCGGTCCCGGATACCTCGGCAGCAGTCTATACCGATTAGTGAAGTGCCAAGATGAATGAAATGTTAGCATAGCGTTGGAGCTGTGGGCTAGAGGTTGATTCACGGCACAAGTTTTTTTTTTTTTTTTGGGACATGGGACCATAGCAACAACATTTTGTTTCGGACATCTGCATTAGAATTCCCAAAAGTACTTTTTATAAGGAAAACCACTGAGCTGTGGTGCTCATACGGAAAATGTTATTTCGAATCTGACTCGCAACAGTTTCCAAACTCCATTTCCCATCATTTCATCTCGATTGCTTTCATGCAAGATTCTATCCTCATTATTATTATTATCATTATTATTGTTGTTGTTGTTGCTACTACTACTAATAAAATGTTTTATTATCTATCATCTATCTATCTATCTATCTATCTATCACATCAGATATGTTCTCAGTGTAAACAGACACATTACTTGTAGCTGAAAACTTGACACATCACACCTGGTCAGAAGACGTGTTAACATTACAGTGTTTTTTTTCTCCATCATTTCATCTCCTTTGATTTCATGCAAGATTCTATCCTCATTATTATTATTATCATTATTATTGTTGTTGTTGTTGCTACTACTACTACTACTAATAAAATGTTTTATTATCTATCTATCTATCTATCTATCTATCACATCAGATATGTTCTCAGTGTAAACAGACACATTACTTGTAGCTGAAAACTTGACACATCACGCCTGGTCAGAAGACGTGTTAACATTACAGTGTTTTTTTTGTGTTTTTTTCTCCCTCATTTCATCTCCTTTGCTTTCATGCAAGATTCTATCCTCATTATTATTATTATCATTATTATTGTTGCTACTACTAATAATAAAATGTTTTATTATCTATCTATCTATCTATCTATATATCTATCTATCACATCAGATATGTTCTCAGTGTAAACATTACTTGTAGCTGGAAACTTGACGCATCACGCCTGGTCAGAAGACGTGTTAACATGAACATTTTTTTTTATTTTATTTTTTTAGCATGAGAACAGTTTACTGCAAGACTTGGAGAGAGGTGAAAACTGGATGATTCATCCCAACTGTTCCGAGAGAGTTTCACTCCCCCGCTACTCTCAATGTTCCGTCTCATTCTCTTTCACTCTTTCACACACACGTACACTGTGAGATTGTGAATGTCAGATGAGTATGTCTCAGTGTGTCATGCTCTTTTATTCCTGTGCTCTTTCTGTTACACACACACTCTCTTCCTGTACCTCAATAATGATGTGTTTTATTCTATACAGTCCACTCAGTTCTCACTTTATATTAGGTGTCTATAACTACTATGTGCTTGTTCAAAAATAGTGAACCGTTGTAAAAATGTTGTATGCTAGAGAAGGGGTGGTGGTTTGGTTAGGCTTAAAGCGTAGGGGTAGGGTCAATAGTGTAATTATTAATGTAGCTACTAAAATTAATTAGCATACAGTATATTTACAGTATAATTAGAGGAAGGTATTTTTAAATATAATACAATGTAAAAACATGTATATTCATTATATCAAATAATTCATTTAAACGGAAGTACACAGTACTTCAAGACATAAAGTGGGTCCTACACTCAGACTCAATGCCACATAATTACATATAACTGGGAAGCATTATCAAAGCAAAACCCTTACAAAAAGTACTGTGGTGGTACCATGGTACAGTGATGGTATGTTCCTAATAACTACCATAATTAAGTACAATTCATGTACTAAGGTAGCATAATTAAGTTATTAAAGTTATTAAACAAGTACTAAATGATTGCCATTCATATACAATGGTATTTACATGGTACTTAAAAAAATAAAAAAAAGTGTTTCCTTGGTACATGTATAAAAAAAAATAAAAAAAAATGTTATTATTATAAATTATTAATGAATTAAAATGTATGTAATGTATTAAAAATAAATTAGTAATATAATTTATTACAAAGACATTTATAGTAATACATTGTAAATACTACTACGACTACTACTACTACTTCTATTACTACTACAAATAATAACAGTAATAGTAAATTATTATTATAGGTAGACAAAAAGTTATGGGTACCCTTACCAAAAAGTAATAATGTATTAAAAAAATAAATGTATAGTAATAAATTATGATTTATTGAAAACAAATGTGTAATAATAATAATAATGGTAGGACAAAAAGTTATCGGTTGTTACTGGTACCCTTACAAAAGTACTATGGCATTGTTAACATTGTTAACTTGGTACTCCATAATACTTCCAAGACTATTACCATGGTACCATATCCAAAATGCATTTCTAAAATACCATGGTAATTTCTAAACAACCATAGTAATGCAAAAGTACCTTTTTATTGTTAGTGAAAGCAGAAGTGTACTGCAGTGATATACGGCTTCGTTAGGGTCACAGCTCTCTACACACACACCGACACACATCCAAACACATCCGAAGGCGCTAAAGAAGGCTGCAAATGGATTGAGAAAGTGTCTCCTCTGTCCACTGGAGCCTCAGCGCTTTCAATCACCCGCTCCAGGCACAACTCAACGCTCGGCTCCACAGCCATCGAATTACGCTTTATTATCACTCCCTGTCCAACACATTGGCCCCAACATGACATCCATCTCCTCCACTGCAGTGTTCACCGCCTGACAAGTGCTCAGACCAGGCGTAAACACAACCTCTGCCATCATTCCCATTGCTGAAGGCAAAAACGCAGCACAGACGCTCGGCTCCGAGTCCAGCCTGAAAGGAAGGGACCAGCGAGACGCTTGTTTGTGGAGATGAAGAGGAGGTGTGTTGGATAATGATGGCTAGTTCGTGATGGGTATATTTGGTGTGGAGAGTAGGTGGAAACACAAGTAGGTGCAAGTAAACCGAGGCATATTTTGAAGAGACGTCTGGGGAGATTCGATTAAAACAGGCTTTATTCTAATACCTACAGGAATAAAGAATAATTAGGTAGCGATGTATTCGGCATGGGAGCTGTGAAAAATCACCATGTTTATTCAGGCTAAAAAAAACTTTCAGCTTATGCCGACAGCAGAAGCCACGCGCAGTAATGATGAAGTGCAGAGATGCTATGTGTGAGATATTATTCTTGTGCATTTTGTCCCCACAGCCATCAACGACTGTCTGTTCGCACAAAATCAGAAAATAAGGCTTGAGGCGATCTCAATCTGGCTTCCTCTTTTGATGCACACACACATTTGCTAACATCATCCGTTCCATACAGCGTGGAGAACGTCGCCAGTGATTCACATGGGGTCACATCACAGGGTTCTGAGGCTGCATATGTTACCGCCACACACAATAGAGAGATCAGACCGTGAAGGCATTTCAGTGCAACATCTAACGGTGGAATACAGAAAACTTCAGGACTGTGTTTCTCAACATGTTCCACTGGTGACCAGTGTGCAGAATTGAGGTTTTTTTCTGCTTCATGCTGTCTTGTAAACAAGCTGAAGTTGCTGACGATTACATCAGCAATGGTAATTAATGTCGATGACAACATTTATTCTCTTCCTCGTTGGAATTCTGACTAGGTTGCCAAAACGTGTCGGTTTAAATAAAGTTGAAGTCCTCCAACCAGTAACTGTTGCTGGTTTATCTTCTCAAGAGAGGTTTGCTACGTCGATGTGCAATAGCGTGTTGGATAGTGAATTTACACCAGAATAAGCTTACAAAAAATACTATGGTACAGTGATAGTATCAGATAGTTTTACTATGCTATTTGGATGCGTATTATGGTACTGAAAATCACTTCAACAAAAAATACTAAAAATACCAAAGTACTTTCATGGTATTTTGGATGTAAATATATAAATATGTTATAAATATGTAAAAGAAAGTTGGTAAATACCATGGTCCATGAATTGTAGTACCATGGTATGGTTCAAAGTACCATAGTATTACCATTTGATACCAGCACTATACCGTATTAATATAGTATATATAATAATAAAGATATATAATATAATACAATTATTAAATGAAATGATGTATTTAAATTTTAAAATAATTTAATAATTATTAAAATATTATATATATGGTTCAAAGTACCATAGTGTTACCCCTTGTAATGAAAATTACTCCAAAAAGTAATATATAATATAATATAATATAATACCATCTGAATATGGTATGCATTATAACATGGTATACATGAAGACGCGCATTACTTTCTGATACCAAGGTACCACCTCAGTAATTCTTTGTGAAAGGTGATGACACATTTCAAACCTCACAGAGCGGAAGCTCAAATAAAATTGTGTGGCAAGTGTGAATGAGTGATCTCATGTTCAACAAAAAAAGAAAAAATAACACCACTCTTTTCACCTCAGCAAGTCATTTAATGGTAGCAGAGAGGTGAGGAAACAAGGCACGCAGCTTCCACAGGATGTGAAACAAAGTCGACAGCCCTGACTTTCACCTCTGCAAACGCTGGCAGCTATAACTCCACCTCCACTGAGGCGCTCACACATGACTTCCACTGTACTCACAAATTACACCTGACTCACAGCAACAAAAAAAACCTGGCCTTGATTACTAAAACCAGTGGGCTTGTTTTTATTGCTCTGGTGGAGGTTTTATGCTTGATATGCATGAGGGGGGAAAAAAACTTACATTTCCTCACACGGCTTTTCACAGAGATTGATTTTACCTTGAGAGGCGTGCTAGACAAACAGCACCTCGGCCTGCAGCTGTCAGCTCATGAGAATTACTGCCTACAGCTCATGTGGACGTGGTGTACCGGCTTATGTATGTGTGTATATATATTTGCTAGAGAAAACAGCTTGAACTAGGCTGAAGTGGTTTGGTGCTCTCAGCTGGTGTTTAGCTATAGCTGACAATTGTCCAAAACACCTTTAAAACCAGACAACAGACCAGCCTGGTCAGGTTTGGAAACTATCAAACCAGCTTAAGCTGATTTTAATTTTTTTTTTTTTTTTAGCAGGATATGTGAGAGAGAATTTTTGTTGAAAAACCTAGTAACCTAGGCTACATACAGTGCCCTCCACTAATATTGGCACCCTTGGTAAATATGAGCAAAGGCGGCTGTGAAAATAAATCTGCATTGTTTATCCTTTTGATTTTTCATTCAAAAAATTCACAAAATTCTAACCTATCATTGAAGTAAAACAATAGAAAGTGGTGGGAAAAATCTCATTGTGAAATAAATGCTTTCTCTAGTTCATG
>NW_015660890.1:1877246-1877989 GCF_001515625.1 Sinocyclocheilus rhinocerous
GGCTGTGAAAATAAATCTGCATTGTTTATCCTTTTGATTTTTCATTCAAAAAATTCACAAAATTCTAACCTATCATTGAAGTAAAACAATAGAAAGTGGTGGGAAAAATCTCATTGTGAAATAAATGCTTTCTCTAGTTCATGTTGGGCATAATTATTGGCACCCAATTATTTGCAACGTCCTTTTCCCAAGATAACAGCTCTGAGTTTTCTCCTATAATGCCTGAAGAGTTTGGAGTACACCTGATAAGAGATCAGAGACCATTCCTTCATAACGGAGGCAGTCAAGTTTAGATTTTTTATTTGTTGGTATTTGATAGAATCCATGATCCCATGCATCTGAACAAGATGTCCAGGACCTCCGGCAGAAAAACATGCTGGAATTGGATGCTGGATGAGCGAGGAGAATTTTTCTTGAAACCCTCCCGAACAACATGTGGTGATGTAGAGGCTGTTTGATATTTTTTTTAGGCTTTCTGACCCCAAGACTCAACTAATCTCTGCAATTCTCCAGCTGTGATCCTTGGAGAGTCTTTGGTCACTCAAACTCTCCTCCTCAGCGTGCATTAGGATGATAAAGACACATGTCCTCTTCCAGGAATATTTGTAACATCTTTAGTTGATTGGAACCTCTTAATTATTGCCCTGATGGTGGAAATGGGGATTTTCAATGCTTTAGCTCTTTTCTTACAGCCACTTTCTATTTTGTGAAGCTAAACAGCTTCTATATTCTTTGGTTTTACT
>NW_015660890.1:1878192-1878725 GCF_001515625.1 Sinocyclocheilus rhinocerous
TCATGCTCCTAGTCACCCTGGTGTGCTAAAAAAAAATGTAAATATGAATAAGAATATACTTCAGAGAACTTTTACTCATAAGAATTTGTAGGGGTGCCAATAATTGTGGCCAACATGCATTGGAAAAAAACATTGGAGAGGTTATTTAATCATGAGATTTTCTCCCCACTTTCAATTGTTTTACTTCAATGATAGGTTAGAATTTTGTGAATGAAAGATCAAAAGGATAAACAATGCAGATTTATTTTCACAGCCGCCTTTGCTCATATTTACCAAGGGTGCCAATATTAGTGGAGGGCACTGTAGAAGACTGCTACATAGCATGCTAACTAAAATGTAACCTCATAAGTGACTGGCTTGAGATGTTCTCCATTGGCAGCAACTCTGTTAATCCTACATATACATATGATACACAAATAGTTGGTGGAATATAATTTTTTCTGGTTTCCAAATTTTTTTTAACAATAATATAAAATTAACTATATATATATATATATATATATATATTTACTTCAAAACTTTATAAATAGAAA
>NW_015660890.1:1879551-1889114 GCF_001515625.1 Sinocyclocheilus rhinocerous
TATATATATATTCATACAATCAAATCTGCTGCATCCACCATTGTTTATAGCAATGCATTTCAGTGTTACATTAAATAAACAGTAAATTATTCAATTTTCAGTACAAACAAAAATATGCAAATATAATTAACCACAAAATTCCACATTGACCAAATTTTTACACTCTATCAAGTAATTTTAATAGCATTTCAAAAGAAGTATTTCAATCCACACGATGAAAGCAAAAGATTTCCCCACAGAGATTTTGCATCAGGTTCAAATTGTTTATGCAAATTCACCGTGTTGACCAAAGGAAAGTTGTTTCTGTGTAAGCTGTGTAAATTGTCAATGGACATTTTTGGTCCGAGAAATTTCACCAAAATGTCACTATTATTTTGAAATCAGGAGCATGCCTATGATCCCTAAATATGTTGCTTATATGAACAGCTACAGTGTGTGGTCAGACTGGTCCCTTTCTGCATAGAAACACTTACTTACACTCAGTCACACAGGCCAACACAAGCGCACCCCAGGCCGTTTGTGCTTTTCTTAAGTGAAAGCGGTCGCTGGACTCCATATGGGTAAGTAATGATGGCAGAAGTGGAAGCCGTCCAATCAGATGGTTTTCACAGCTGTCACAGAGCTATAGGAGCCATCACAGATCACGTCTCCATGGCCTATGCCTGGCATAAGTGTATGAGGGGGCGGAAAAGCTCCCTTCCAGACCTGATAGGTTGCCATAGAGACTGTCTTTGCATTGAATCGATATAGCCATCTAAAAAAAAAGCCATGCAATTCAGCTGTAGCCCAGAAAAATAAAATGAAACATGCCAGCCTGCCCAAGACAGACTCAGCTTGATTTGTAAATACGAAGGCTGTTTGCATTTTAATAATTCCCATTTGGTTCGGTCTGCTCGTGTTTGGGAGGACAAACGGGCATGTAGAGGTTGACCGAGTCCCGTCGAACAACAAAATCAATTAAGTCTCCAGCTCTCTGAAGCACTATCGAGCATTGCGGTATTTTACATTGACGTACACATGGGATTAGCATACAAGTGATTTTGCTAATGCCTGTCCAAGCGTTTTAGTAAACGGGTCTGATCACCTTAACATTCTCAGTCATTACCAAAATGACCAAAATATACACATATTCGCCAGAAAGGGTGGTTTGTCTGTAAAGTGCATGAAATTGAATTCGCTCCACATTCGTTTGAGACATCAGGAATGGACCTGGCCTCATTTCACAGCGAATGGAAAAGGATTCCAGCTTAAACAGGCACAGAGTGTCTTCGGGGAGTGAGAGGAAGAGAAAGAGAGAGAGGAGGGATGTCCTTCTTCATGCACAGACACAAGGAATACTTATCAGCCGCTCAGAGACACCCGAACACATCAGGACAGACTCCACCAATGGCAGCTCACACGTGTGGTGATACGGAGGGTTTCCAAGGCTACCCCACCCCCCTCGTCTCCATCGCCTCTGCCTGAATGTCAAACCGCTAATAAACGTGACTGGAACAGCTCCATCGGCTCACAACCCTCTGTGTGCCTTCATCTAAGATCCACAGCATATGAGGTTTAAAATGCATTCAGATCCGACCGAAACTACATTTTTATGTCCTCTGAAGAAAAAGTGAAAGGTGCTTTCCTCATTGCTAGGGTATTCTGGGTGGTCGAAAGAGTCCATTTCCTAAGTCTCTGTGAAATTGTGGTCAATAGAAATGTCTCGGGTGCTCCTTCAAAATGAATCTTTTTGCCAGAACGTTTTTTTTGCCAGTTTTATGGTTACTGAAAACCATATCAGTTTTTGGTAACACTTTACTTAAAGCCTTTATGTATAATAGATTACATAATGTAATTTATTAATGTAATTTATTAATTAATCAATCATAATCTGCATTGTAACATATCTTGTCATAAATTATTATAACCGAATTTAAAATGCATAGAGTTAAGAATGAATTGATAAGTGTTATAATGTATTAACTGTGGTTACAATTATTCATGAGATTGTAAAATGCATTATAGGGTGCATTACAAGGCATAATTAATGCATTAAAACTACTTTTATAATGCAGTATACATAAAGGCTTTAAGTAAAGTGTTAATACATTTTTTATCCATCATATTCAGGTTGCACACCAAACTTAGGCTGCTACTTTGCAGTCATTAAAAAAAACATGTTCTATATAATATGCATGTGTGTAGAATAAATGTAATCTGGACATACTACAGTACATCCGTCATGTTTCGTCACTACACTGCCATTCACAAATCCTTTTCCATGGCTTTATGGGATAGTAAAGTGTCCATTGGATGCGCATTTTGGATGTAGTAGGTCAAGAGTAGTACTCTTTTCACATACCAAGAGCAATAGTGATGTTTTTTTTTTTAGCAAGCATTACTATAATAAGATCCATCAGCTACGAATACCCAGAAGGGCACCTTTTGGTCAAAGCTATTGAGCAAATGTAGTTCTTAAGGGATAATCTTTGTTCCCTTTGGAAATTTTGAGAGAATCCATGTGTACCGAAGATCTCAGCCACGTGCCTTTGGCTTGTCAAATTGAGAGGCAAATTTAGGTTTCATCTTTATCAGGATGGGTTCCAAGAGCCAAAATTGAAACCGTAATAATATGAGCTAATTACTACATTATCTTCACTGAATACATGAATAGTACTATATAAAACCAAGGGAGCTCACAGTTTCCTGCACAAACATGATGCCTCAAATTGTTACACTTATTGAGGTGTGCCATTACTTTTGCAAAAAATCCACCAAGCAAATTTTCATACAATGAATGAGGGACCTGAGCCATATCTAGAGACTAGAAAGAAAGCAACCACCTAGTAACCACTCAGAACAGCTTAACAACCTCACAGCAACAACCTGGCACCTTAGAGATTTGTAGATTTTGCACAAGCAAGTGCCAAATGTTTTCTCCAGAAAATGGTTTGAATTAAAAGAGCATCACAAAAACAGATAAAATGATTCTTGTTGTGTCAACACTGATAGTCCTTTTGTTTAGACACTCCAGTGTGTGTGTTTGTGTACATCGCTTTGCTGTTTTGTGGGCGTTTGGTTCATTAATCAGACTCTTTGGCCCAGTGGGGTACTGGTCTGTTATGGAGCAGTGATAATGCATGCAAACGATCTGCATCTCCAAACCAGCAGAAAGAATAAACAGCGTCAGATATCGACCCCATGTATTATGGGAGAGTGAGCCTTTTTCTCACAAATGCTGGTTGAAAACTAAATGGGAAACAGTTTGTTTGAAACTTTAGGGGAGACAAATCACAAATGACTTCTCTTTAATATCTCAAATGTTTCTCCTAGACAGCAGTGAAACTAAATAAAGAGCAAATGGTGACTTCTCAGAAGAAAAAGACCCAGTCCCATGTGTACTGTATCTCCTCTAGACTATACTCAGGTTTGTAATCGAAAGTCTCTAGATCACAATGTAAACTCAAATTTCTCATCAAATTCCTCCAGTGCAGTTATCTGAGATATGCCATCAACATTCATTTTATAGCTGAAAAAAATCCATCTTAAACCAGCCTAAGGTGGTTTGGTGGTCTACAGCCTGGACAAGCTGGTCTGTTGGCTGGCTTTAGAACAGTTCTGGGCACTTTTCAGCTGGTCAGCACAGCTTAAAACAGCTAAGACCAGCGATCCATTTTAGGTTGGTTTAAAGGCACAATATGTAGCCTACGTTTTTGCCGCTAGAGGTCGCATTTTCAAAACAATAACAAAGGCGGAGCTTGATGACTCTATGAAGGAGAGTGGAATGATGGGAGATATCGCTTTTTTACCATCCAGAGATGCATGGAATTCACAAATCATGTTCACGGATGAGGTAATTAATTCATTGTTTCATTACCTGTACCTTCCGCAGTTATTCAAACAGTGAATAAATTATACAGAGAAAGTGAGCAAAGAACATTTACATTGAAAAACATAAATCTGCACTTAGTTGTTTATGATGAGAGAATTCGCGAGAGAGCATGAAACTGTGCATTTGTGATTCATGAAACTGCGGCATATCATTCAAGTCAAGTCAAGTCACCTTTATTTATATAGCGCTTTTAACAATACAGATTGTGTCAAAGCAACTGAACAGCATTAATTAGGAAAATAGTGTGTCAATAATGCAGAATGACAATAGTAAACAGACAAGGCACAAAACGAAACTTGATTGGTTGCTTCACCTGCCAGTCATATGGCCTCCTGGGCGGTCCTTGGCCATTCAAATTGGCCGTGATTCCCAGACCTTCTGCTGTCAGTCTGAAGGTCTGGCTACGCGAGACTATCTGAGCTTTGCCATCAACACTCATTTTATAGCTAAAAAAAAAAAAAAAAGATGCTCCCAGCCTGGTCAGGTTGGCCTTTTGGCTGGTTTTAGAAGGGTTTTTGGAACTTTTCGACTGGTCATCCAAGCTTAAACCAGGTAAGACCAGCAAATCATCTTTGATTGGTTTAATTATGTATTTCATTAGGATTGTATATCAACAATTGGCTTATTAGCTTCTCCTCTAGAGTTCTCCGCAAAGTCTCAAACTGTGCCTAGGTTTGCATTTTAAAGTCTCTAGATCCTAGTATGAACTCAAATATACAGTATATCAAATTCTTGATGTTTAAACCAGCTTAAACAAGCTTAAACCAGGACGTCCAAGACCAGCAAACCATCTTGGTTTAATTAGGTACTTCAGCAGGGTTATATGATCACAACAATTGACTCATTGTCTTCTCCTCTAAAGTTCTCAACAAAATCTCAACCTTTTGGGATTTTATGACACAAGGTTGACATATACAGCACATGAAACATAACTGATATTGAACTCTGACAAATATGCCCCTCTAGGATAAGAAAACAATAATTTCCTTTGCGTTATTCCTACGTAAACCAGGCCTTTGGATCCTGCTGCACATCAAAAGCATATTATGCAACCATCAATAGTGTATCTTAGGAACCTGTGCAACGTTTGTCCTCAGGAACATCATTCCAGAATCATTTTTCACTTCTATTGATTGTGAAGGAATGTGTCATTTCACGTCCTTGGCGAAAGAGGACGATGGGGGATTGTTCTCGGTACCCCAACACCTTAGGTAATCCTGAGATTGTTTCCTTCCGTTTAACACATCGAATGTTCTTTCTCTGTACAGTACTTCACTGTTATGTATTCCTCTCCTTTCATTGAGACAAAAGAGAGGGAGCACATGGACACATGACACAAGGTTGTGTCATCTTAGCGCTTACCGCAGCTGCAGTGCATCTGGTCTTTGTCTCTCTGATGACTTCCATTTAAAAGCTCACAAAGTTTCTGCGTCCGCCTACTCCTAAAAAGTGTCAACTGAATCAAACTTACAAAGATCTGGGATGCTAGCATCACATTCAGAATTAATGTTTGCAATTACGTGTGTGTTTGGTCATCGAGCAGCTACACTAAATGACCTACAGGAGAAAGCCTTGGAGTTGAAGTGTAATCAATGACAACGTTGGGGTAAATCTATGTAAGCCTTGTGTATATAATCATGTTTTTATAGATTAAGCCAGGGACTGACAAACAGGTTGCCGCTGTAATTCGCCCGAACCCGTCTGATAATTCTCTGCATGGCAAATATATCTGCTAGGCAAATATATCTGCTGGGCACTGGCTCTGTAGATGAACAAATCGGGGCACGTCATAAAAATCAATTAGAGGAGGAGGAAAAATTAGTTTTTTTTTTCTTCGCTCGGCTAAATTAGACACTCAAGACATCTCCTCATGAGGTGGCCGGGATTCAATTATTAAATCCAAAGGGATTACTCCTCCTTCCATGTCCCAATGTGACAGAGCAAAATCAAAGACAACCAGCGTCCATACACACGCAGAGCCCATTATGCAATCACAAGGCAAAAAAAATATGCATGTGGATATTTACAAATCTGTGTCAACAATTTTAGGAAATTCATCTAAGGATTAGTTAGCAATCAGACTTGCCAATTTCATCTGGCAGATGATAAAACTGGTGAAAAAAATGTATAGACTTATTCTATAGGCATAATTACAGAAGAAAATATAACAAAATAAGCTATATATATTTTTTTTTCTTCTATATATTGGCTATATATATATATAATTTGTCTCATTTGAAACAAAATTACATTTTGTAAAACCTCTTGTATTCTTCAAGGAGCATTTGTTATTTGCAAAATGAGATTTGGGGAAAAAAGTCAAAGTCAAAAGAAATGAAATTACAGCAGAACCCTTAATACATCATAATTCATATAGGAAAAGTTAGTTTTAGGGGCAGATGTTAAACCTTAAGCTTATCATGAAAAATCTCCACTGAAGTTTCTATAAAGCACTTTTAGCATGTAAATGAGATCTAGATGGTACCATCATTTCATTCAAATTGCATTTAGACCTCTTAGACAAAATTACTAGTGGAAGAATCACGGTTTTAATGGGCAGGGATGTTTTATGCATTTAAGAATTACCTCACTTACGGTGCATGACTAGAGAGGGATTCCAAGAGGAATTTCACCGAAATGACACATAGTTCTTGACAGCTTTCTTCTTTGGACATGTGCATTTGATGTGCACACTCTGCATTTCGCATTCATAGGGCACCCAAACATCAATTTATGGCTAAAAAAAGGCGTGCTAATTGCATTAGGATGACTTGTAGCCACAATTACTCTGCATGAGACACACAAGTGTTTGATTGTGATTAATATTTAGTAATTTACTGTACAAAGGGCAGATACATTAAAATAAGACAGAAAACCTTGGGAAGAAAGCCAATGGAAACAGCTTCCTTTCTACACTCACTTAAGCACAGGAAGCCAAGTCAAGGAATTTCGCATTCATAGGGCACCCAAACATCAATTTATGGCTAAAAAAAGGCGTGCTAATTGCATTAGGATGACTTGTAGCCACAATTTCTTGCTGTGCGGATGACACCAAGAGTTACAACACGCTGAAAGGTGTTATGGTATGAAAAGCAAAGAGATTAATTATCATCTAAAATGTTAGCTCCAATAAAATTGAATGTCTCTCAGGAGGGAAAACAAAGGCTTGCAGCATTTCTGATAGTGTGTGCATGTGGGTACCGACTTTTACCTTTATTAAAGTCAATATGAAATGGCATTCACAATGCAATTTCACTTCTGAGTGAAACAGAATATTCAAAATCCATCAGAAATTGATTGGATTTTTAAAAGTGACAAATCATGCACAGTTAATAGAAAGTTAACAGAATTTTGACTTAATGTTGGCATTTAAGTTATTGCAATGCATGCGGCAGTTTAACCACTGACTAAAACGTCAGCGTATTCAAATGTTCTGATGAATACAAAGCAATATTAAAAGTGACTAATTGATAAGAATGAATCTTGTGCTGTCATATGAATGAAGTGGCCACAATGGACCGAATCTCCTCGGACTGAGAGCTCTGGAGAATAGCCTGAGTCATCAATTAATCAGCGGCCCATGTGTTGCTATGGCTGACTCACCATTTCATACATTTCTGCCAAAAAGAATCAAAAATCAAACATTTACAGAGAAAATCAACAGTGATTGAGTGATAAACATGTCTGAGTATTCAAAAAGGGCACTGTAGGGACATTCAGACCCAAGAGATGTGTAATTTCTTCATTATTAAGACATTATCTATCTTTTAAAACAACCATTTTTGCAGTTCTCTGGTAATGTTAGCAGCACAGAAATTACACACATCAACTTAAAAAAGTCTCTCCCTTCCAATTTCATATTCTCTGCTCTTCCAAACTGCCAAATCTTGTTTTTATTAAATTGATTTTTTGCTTTCTTTTTCACCTCCCACCAGCAGAATGTGGTTATTAAAGTAGACGACTCACTAACAGAATCCAAATGACCATCCAAAGACATTCACCTGGTAATTCAAAAAGAGTCTCTCTGATGTGTCATTTCTCAGTTCCATCACCTTCTCATCTTATATCTTGAGAAACTCTGTAAATTTTAAAAGTGGATTTTGTCAACTTTCAGACTGAACTAGCATATTAATGACCTCAAAACTGGACTAAAACTCACTAAACTCAATTTCATTGTGATTCCACAATGTTTCTAAAGGCACTGCAAATAGATAGAGATGGACATAACCTCAGTTTCACACACAGAAGAAGAAATTGAGTAATTTTATCTTTCAAACTATTCAAGCCGACAAACAAAAACAGTGCACTTTTGACCATATTTATATCATTTCAAGTTTCCCTAGTGAAGGCTTTTGCAAAGGATGATTGCCTCAGAACTCTTAGACATCTTTACCTGTAAATCTTTCCTGGAATACAGAAGAAATGCATGCTTAAAAATAACCCACTTCTCTGACACAGCAGCACTTTCGCTGCACTCTGTAATTACCAGCAGTGCAATCAGCAGCGTCGTTCATTTCCCCTGATTGACAGGCGGCGACGGCCCAATTGCAGGAAATGTAAAACTACGAACTTCATAACTAAATGGAACTGACATACGTGCGGTTGCGCGACTCTTGGTGCAACCGTAAGATCCTTCCACCATGTGACACCTGACTGCTCAGCATCAGTATCCATCAAACGTCATCTAAAACACCGCCTGCAACGAAGCGGGAAGGTAGTTGTCAAATCTCGACTGTCAAAACCATATGTTGCGGAGTTAAATAGATCTAATGCTTTTGAACCAAAGCCAATGAATCTCCTATACATTCACAGTACAGTCTTTGACTACTTCATGCAATCTTAATATTACAGTAGAGTGCCTTTTCTCGAAGAGGGAGGGGTGCGGTCATCGATTTGAAAGCGAAGCATTCTGAAGTGCTCCACCGCAGACGTTCAGCCAAAGTAATTGCCGTGAGTGAGCTAGCAGAACCGGCCACGGACAAATAGGTCACTTAATAGGTTGTTTACCACGCAGTTGGACATGATTCATGGAAGGAAAGCAGCAGAGGTCCTGTGGACCGGGCCGTGGAGGGAATTCTGGGATGGCGCTGCGATTATGATGGACAACGCATTTGTAACGGTGGGCTTGCTGCCACTTTCGACAGAGCCAGCATAACCCCTACAGAAAAGACCAGTGAAAAATCACCAGCATATGTTGCATCCCCAGCATGCTTTGCTTCCTGTTGGGTTGCTTAAATGTCTTAACCAACAGGAATATCTTGTTCAAACCAGAACAGCAACTTTACCACCTGGTAAAAGCTGTTCTAACTAGCATTACTAACATGGAAATGCATGCTGGTTTCAGCACTGTAATGGGCATACAGCATGAGAAGTCATTTATGCATATACTGTATGCATATCTGTTTTGGTTTCTACAGTACATACCTGTGGAAGAAAACCTGCTTAAAGGGATAGTTTATGGAATCAAAATAATGCCACATATATATATGCAAAATAATAAAGTTTTGCAAAAGAAAATAAAGTTATTATTTTTCATATATATGTGGCATTATTTTGACTCCATAATAGTTCACCCAAAATGAAAATTCTGTCATTAATTACTCACCCTCATGTCGTTCCAATCCCATAAGACCTTTGTTCATCTTCGGAACAGAAATTAAGATATTTTTAATGGAATCTGAGAGCTCTCTGA
>NW_015660890.1:1889408-1893812 GCF_001515625.1 Sinocyclocheilus rhinocerous
GGGCTGTTGTACACGCCCCCGTCCCTTGACTCCACCCCCATGTCAAAACAGTGCCAGAAAGCGAGACGCGCAGAAACGTGAAGCGCAAAGGGAAAACGGTATCGCAAGCTCAAACTTGACTGAAACGCAAAATAAAAGCAGCGTTGCAAATAAATTAGTAGATATGGCCATGGAAAATATGTATTGCAAAATCATTGCTTTTGTGCTGTTTCATTTATATTTTGCAATTCTTTATTTTTGTTTGCAAAAACACATTTATTTTTTCTCAATACTTTTATTTTCGTTTGCAAAACTTATTATTTTTCATATATATGTGGCATTATTTTGACTCCATAATAGTTCACCCAAAATGAAAATTCTGTCATTAATTACTCACCCTCATGTCGTTCCAATCCCATAAGACCTTTGTTCATCTTCGGAACACAAATTAAGATATTTTTTAACCACGATCCGAGAGCTTTCTGACCCTCCATAGACAGCAATGGAACTACCAAGTTCAAAGCCCAGAAAGGTAGTATGGACTTCGTTAAAATATTCCATGTGACATCAGTGGTTCTACCGTGATTTTATGAATCTACGAGAATAATGCCGGCTCCTGCATCAGCAGCATCACTCGTCTGTGTCATGGTACTCTTGTGAATGCGCATAGACTGACATTTTGGTTTTCTTTGCGCACAAAAATATTTTCATAGCTTCATAAAGTTACAGTTGAACCACTGATGTCACATGAACTATTTTAACGATGTCCCTACTACCTTTCAGGGCCTTGAAAGTGGTAGTTCCAATGTGTCAGAAAGCTCTCGGATTTCATCAAAAATATCTTAATTTGTGTTTCGAAGATGAACAAAGGTCTTATGGGATTGGAATGACATGAGGGTGAGTAATTAATGACAGAATTTTCATTTTGGGTGAACTATCCCTTTAAGCAGGTTTTCTTCCACAGGTATGTACTGTAGAAACCAAACCAGGTATGCATACAGTATATGCATAAATGACTTCTCATGCTGTATGCCCATCACAGTGCATAAACCAGCATGCATTTCCATGTTAGTAATGCTAGTTAGAACAGCTTTTACCAGGTGGTAAAGTTGCTGTTCTGGTTCGGAACAACATGAGGGTGAATAACTAATGACAGAATTTGCATTTTTGGGTGAACTAACCCTTTAAACCTGGTTCAAGCTGGTTTAACCCTTATCATATGCTGATCATATTTTCTTTTTCCCAAAAATGTTAGTTAATGTTATAACATTGGCCCAGAACTTGGATTTGGACTAAACATCTCTCATTATGCACAGGTTTTGTATTTCTTTTTGGAACTGATTGCTTGTAGGACTCCTTGATCTGAGCTTATGCACCTCAGTTATTGAGTAAACATTGGCAAAATTATCCACAAACAATGTTTTTTTTTTCACTCTAAGGTGCATAAACTCAGATTAATGAGGCCTACGAAACAATTAGTTCCAAAAATAAATACAAAGCCTGTGCTAATTGAAAGACAACGAGTTGACAAAAAGATTGAATCCAAGATTTGCTGGAAATATAGTATAATGAGAGATTTACGAGCAATTTTTCAAAAGGCTGGTCATTTTTGTCTGAGCACACGAAATTGGATAAAGGACTTCAGCACAGCTCAAAGCTTAACATGGTCTCCTGTTTTGGTCAGGCTGGTTTTTAGTTGTTTTAGTTGGCTACAAAGCCAAAAATCTCTTCAAAACTAGTAAACATTTCAGCCTGGGATACTAGAAAACCAGCTTAGACTGGTTTAAGATATAGGTAACATTGCATTCAAGGCACGCATTTTATCAATTCAAGGATTGCATGGGAATCAAACCCGTAACTTGGTGTTTCTAACACCTTTCTCTACTATTTAAGCTACAGGAACACTTCTAAGCACCATATATATGGTGCGTTTACACGCACAGGCAGCATAAACAGGAAATCACGGGATACAATACAACACGTTGAATGCTGATTGTTAATTCACATGCACAGCAGACAGAAAGCAAGCATGCTGATTAGCATGACAGAGCTGCTGTAGCTCGGTGTTTACACCTTGTACATGCCAGAAATCTAGAAAGAGTCATTAAAACCATTTCAACTGTGCACAAAAAAGGCAAAAATTATTAAACAATACTATCATCATCAGCTGCTCGTTTCAGAAGGGACCGCATGAAGCGTTGACATCTAACAAAAAATTTTGACAGTTTACAACTGTCACTGTGGTAAAACCCTCCAACAAAGAGAATTGTAGATGTAATTTGCTTTGAGGAAACAGTCAGTGTGCGTTCACTGAGGGCGTGATGGCCCAATTATTAGTCTGTTGACATCCCTCTCTGAAACAGCCAAGAATCCTCTCCTGATGCTTTCATGTGGACTGTGAACCCCGAGCGAGGGCAGAGAGCTTCATGACAACAGTGAAAGCGAGGCTGAAGTCTGCATCACCATGGAAACAGTGAAACCATTGAAATGTTGCCGTCTCCCTACCCTGAAAACAGTCCTCTTAGCAGAAATGCACTCCATGCAATCACTCCATGAGGAAAGCATTTATGCTAACAATTTGATGACTGTTTTTACCTCCTCATTTTATCAAGCAATTTGTGCATGGCACTATATTTTGCTCGGGGGTTAGTTAAAGAGCCAAAAAGCTGCTTTAATTTATGGGTTTTGAAGTATTTACAGTGGGGTGCAAAAGAAAAGACCGAGTCCACGTTGAGAACTGTTTTGCATTTAAACCTGGTAATAACGAGAAATGTTGATGATTTTCAAAAATGTAGGAAATGTTGAGAAATTAATACAGTTTGTGTCCATTTCCTGTTTTCACTGTAGCATACAAGCTAAAGAGTGACAAACCCCATACTGAGACATTCTGAAATTAATGTTAATTTTTCAATTCAACTTTTCATTCAAACTGTCATGCTGATAACATCATTTGTAATGGGAAAAACTGTATTAAATTTGAAAAAATGCAATTTAAGACACTAATGGTTTCAGATATTGAATGGCATTGATAGTTTCTAATAATACTTCTAATAACCAACCAGAGGACAAATACACAAAGCATTGAAGAAAGACAATGAGTACAGCCCAGAAATGATAACCACGAAGTTGTGTCATATGCATGGGTGTCTCTGTATTTAGCATTTGTTTTGGGTGATACTCTGGCTCGGTAACTCCATACCTTTCTGCAGAGGTTTTCAAACTGGGGCCCGGGACCTTCAAGGGGTTTGCAGAGGAGTACTAGGTTCTCTGCGGAAAAAAAAAAAACTGTGTTAAAATATAACAAAACAATATGTAGAATAAAATAAATGTGACAATGTATAACTGTAAATAATGTAGAAAAAATAATAATCTGAAAGAAAATTTGTTTCTAAAAAAATTTAAAAAAATAAAAAATCCACGCATTTAATCAATTCTTTTTCTCTCTACACTATATTGACAGCATTTTATGTTTTAATTTTAGTGTCAAATTAAATTTAAATTTTCAATAATTTTTTACACATATCCATAATACATTTTCCACACTAGTCTTTATACACTCTAAAAAATGATGGGTGAAATACAACTAAATGTTTAAATGTATAAATGTCTACATGTTTAACACAACCTTCCAGGTAGTTTTATTTAACTCAACTATTGTTTAAATATTACAATATGGCTGGCTTAAAATGAACCCAAAATCAGACAATTACTAGAGGCATCAGCAGTAATCAAAAGGTGAACCTTTATAAAAAAAAGCAAATTAAAAAATGTCTATTATTTAATTGCTATTTATTCAACTTATTAATAAATGTTCATTTCCAACCTAATTTGGGTTCATTTTAAGCAAGAAATATAGTAATTTTTAAGCAATAGATGAGTTAAATAAAACTACCCAGAAGGTTGGGTTAAACATTTAACCCAACCACTAGGTCAAAACAACCCAATCTTCCACAATATATTTTAGGCAGGGGTCCCTCGCAAAGGGGCGATCATATTTTGGATCTGTGGCATCAAAAAAGTAAAACCCTTGCTCAACATATTCCCTGTGCTCTCCATATATCTGAGAAGAGACATTCCCGAAATGTCATTAAAAAATTATTTTAAAAAATCTGACTCACCAACAAAATAAAAAAAATAAAATAAAAAAAAACACTCAAGAAGAAAACAAACTGTTTGCGCTGCTAGAAATATGGTATTCAGCCATAATCTGGATAATCTGCATATAAAGCCATTCCGACAGATAGATTAAGTTTCCAAATAAGGAATAAGCTATGGCTTCTGTCCAAAAACAATGCAAATAAAGTGGTGTTGATGCATAAATTTGGGTAGTATACTTAAACTTATACAACATACAAATGTTGATATATTTGAATTGACATACAGTACGCTACAATACAATGCATATTATGTATGTATATATATATA
>NW_015660890.1:1893985-1895922 GCF_001515625.1 Sinocyclocheilus rhinocerous
ATATATATATATATACAGTATATATACAAAATGAAGATGCAGGATGTTTTTCTTGAGTGGCCACACGTTAGCCTTTGAGAGGCAAAAAGGTCTCGTTGTAACCACCCAGGCACTGGCCCATGAAATGGTTTTGGATTTTGGTTCCTCGGACAGAGGCCTGCACTCGAGGGGTGAATTCAGAAGCACTGAAAGAAAAAAGAAGCACAATCGCTTCTGTGTAATTTATCTTTGTAGAAAAAAGGGGGAAAAAATACCAGACAGAACACAAACAAAACAAGAAAATAAAGTGGTTTGGTCTCAAAACCATTGATCATAAAATCCATTAAGATTTGACAGCGCACCAGATTGGAACTAGGGCAGTGAGCTTCCTTCACCTAGAGATGGAGCAATATGGGAAAAAAGAAATGAAAACCAGAGGTATAATTGGATTAAAAGGCAATCAAGCTACACTAAGATTAATTGATTTCTTGATTATTGGGCCACAACTCTCAGATTTTGAGAGGAAGCAATAGCTGTTTTGCATATCCACCATAAAACAGAGCAGATAATTATGAAGAACACTTCAAGATGCTTTGAAGAAGAGACTTACCTTGAAGTCATTTCACAGTGCCCCGCTTTCAGTGGTTCAGCCATGAGTCATGAGACCCGTCGCCCATCGTATCGGCCGGCATCTGAGCTCTGTTAAGTATTTAACATCCAGAACATTAGCACAAAAGCCACAGGACAATCCATTCGTCATGTCTCCTCAAAGGAATTCATTATGAATGTACCAAAGGCTCTGTACAAAGACTCCCATCATTTTCAAGTTTGTCTTTTTCTCATCTCTACTAAGAAACCTATTTCAGGGCACAATTAATCGTGAGTGTTTTGTTCTATTCCAGCACAGGTGCTTTGGTTTGTTGTGTCAGTGCCGACCGTAATTAAGCACTCAAGTTTACTAACTGAAAAAGACTGAAAGACAACCAACTAAATGTATGAAATTAATGACACCTGGGTAGTGCGATGAAATGTATCAACCAAAATTTGGCTATACAGTTCATACCACAGTAAATGCTTCCAGTTATAATATGCAGAGCAATATTGCAATTTAGTTTAGGATTTAATTAATGTGCGATCACAGGTGTGCAGCACATGGCTATTTTACAATGGCAATACATCTTTTTCCTCATTTATAATAATATATAAACATACATAATAAATACATAAACATAATAAATAGAAATAAATATTTTTATATTTTTGTAAGATTACATGACCAATGGCAGTATGACATTATATCCCTATATCATTAATATAATTTATTATACATATCTATATGTAAATTGAGAATTTTTTTTTCTAATATGAATATAAGTATAATCTGCATAAATCCCCCCGTCTCTCTCTCTCTCTCTCTCTCTCTATATATATATATATTCCAATGCATTAACCCAACCACTAGGTCAAAACAACCCAATCTTCCACAATATATTTTAGGCAGGGGTCCCTCGCAAAGGGGCGATCATATTTTGGATCTGTGGCATCAAAAAAGTAAAACCCTTGCTCAACATATTCCCTGTGCTCTCCATATATCTGAGAAGAGACATTCCCGAAATGTCATTAAAAAATTATTTTAAAAAATCTGACTCACCAACAAAATAAAAAAAATAAAATAAAAAAAAACACTCAAGAAGAAAACAAACTGTTTGCGCTGCTAGAAATATGGTATTCAGCCATAATCTGGATAATCTGCATATAAAGCCATTCCGACAGATAGATTAAGTTTCCAAATAAGGAATAAGCTATGGCTTCTGTCCAAAAACAATGCAAATAAAGTGGTGTTGATGCATACATTTGGGTAGTATACTTAAACTTATACAACATACAAATGTTGATATATTTGAATTGACATACAGTACGCTACAATACAATGCATATTATGTATGTATATATATATA
>NW_015660890.1:1895932-1920774 GCF_001515625.1 Sinocyclocheilus rhinocerous
TCTCTCTCTCTCTCTCTCTCTCTCTATATATATATATATATTCCAATGCAAATATACATGACAAAAAATGTTAGAAAAATTGTTTCAACTATAAATATAAATACACTATATATATTTTTCATAATATATTTATATATTATATTACTATTGATGACTATTCATATTTTATTTTTTCTTTAATTTTTATTTAAAGTATAAATTGCATAAAATATTCTCATACCGTGATATTATATAACATGACCAATAGCAGCACTATACTCTTATGCTCAAGAGTAATTTCATTTATATTTTCATAATATGAAAATAATTTTCATATTATCTATCTATCTATCTATCTATCTATCTCAAATATTAATATAAATATTAGTTTCAAATATTAATATAAATATACTATAAGGTATAATGGCATAAAATTATCTCATATAATGATACAAGATCATACTGCCATTGGTCAAACTGCCAACTCCTACTGAGTCAGCTAAAAAAAAGACCAGTACTGCTAGTCGCCAGCATATAAAACTTGTGTTTTGGGTGTTGGTGTGCTGGTCTCCAGCTTCTTATATACCACCCAAGTGTCTTCATCATCGAGTTCTCCATAACCCTACCATCCCACCCGGCTCTGAGCGGCCCGTAGGAGCCCTGGTCATCGATCAGCGCTCAAATCGCAAAATATCGAAAAATTAGAGTGTTTCTCTAGCGAGTCAGGACAGTGCCATTTATCTCCTGCCCTATGTGTCCTGCATCCAAATGAACACTTTAGCAGAGAACTCGCATTTCAAACCAGGTGATAATCTCTGAGCCAGCATGTGGGAGGGACAGGAAACGGGTCGGCAGGAGGAAGACAAGGTCGTACAAGCACCATGGCAGGCATACAAGGTCAATACTTTTTAGTTTGGCAGGTGTGCGCTAATTAAATGACATAGATCTGCGTGGCACGCAGACAGTGAGATGCAAAATCTCTAAACCCCCTCCATGACATACGCCAATTAATCTGTGGCATGGGGTAAAAAGAAACATCAGTAGTGGAAAAAACAGATTTGTTTCTTTCATGTCCAACTGGACAGAGCTGGAGCCAGAGCTGGCAAAATCCCTAAAAAGTGACATATAGTGAGTAGTGGAATAAAAAACATAAGCTATCATTCATGGCATTAAGTAAATAGAGGTAGACTGTAATTTGACATGGAGTGACGCCCTTTATATATGACTATAAATTGTCAAGGGAGACCTACCAATCAAACTGAATTATTACTGAGGACATTTGATGGCTTGATAATTTATCTTAATTTTTATCTTAGCTACTTTTCAGTCTCTCACCTGCTGTCAGTGTGATAAAGAATAATGTTCTTAAGAGGTTTCTGAAAACCATCAACAACCAGACACACATTATCAACAAGGGTTTTTTGAAACAACAAAACACCAAATGAATTTAATATCAAAACTTAAGACAAGCTTTCTGTAATAATGTTGTTAATTTACATCTACTGACATATTATGAACTCCTTAATAGCAGGGGTTTTCAAAATTAGCCCAAAACTTGTACTTGTCAAGCCAACCCCTCAAACTAGCAGAAACCTTTTAGGAATTCATAGAACCACTAAAAAAACATTCTCTGCGCAAACAAACTCCGTTTCATTTTATTATAATCAGCACAGTGTGAAATCTTTAATGGAAATGTTTTTATGCTCTACCAGGAAACTTTAATAATTTCTAGCTCCACTGTTATGAAACGATGTCTGGCGTTATTTGAATCTGATTTGCTTTGGTTAGTTTAACAAAGTTCGGAAATTTGATTTCTTAATTTACTTTTGTTAGGCCACTATTACGTTTTCAGTATTTTCTTGCTGGAAAAGTTCATGACAGGCCCCTTTGTCTTTCAAGAAAAAAATATGATTTGGTTTTCAAAACACAAATATGCACATATAGCCTAAGTAAGTTGTTGGGTTTAATTGGGTTGCATCACATGTGTTGTATTAACTACCATGAAAAGATTAATAGGTAGCATAAAACGCACCCACGGACAGTTTATCTTTGATTCTAGGTCTGCATTAATGGTGTCACATTAAGCATCTGTGGATAATTTGATACTATTATCTGAATTTCATATGACAATTATTTTTTTTCAAGACCCTCCTCATAGGAGTCATTCACATCCAATGTCCATTTCCAAAAGAGCTCAGTATTAAATTCAAATACAGTCAAAAGCTAATTACCTTATTACACGAGCCAAGAAAAAAATCTTTGCAGTCTTGGTTATGTTAGCTAATTAAGTTAGTACGTAGATTAATGCCCTTTCTTTTATTTAAACCTATAGAGCTTTTCAGTCACAATGCCAATCTATAGGCAAACTCCGAGGACAAATTTGCTATTGATTCCCTTGAGAACTTGTTACAGATTTTTAAAGGGGTCATATGATGCTGCTAAAAAGAACATTATTTTGTGTATTTGGTGTAATGAATTTTCTGTTTATGAGCAAAATAAGGTTGGTGGTTAACATTGAAGAGACGTTCAGATTGTGTCCTACAAAATAAATTACACTCAGTCAAACTTGAATTTGTAGCCATTTGCAGTAGGTGTAGTCTTTGTTTAGCTACTAGTTAGTATGTAATATATGTTATCCCTTATGAAATTTAACCCTGGTTTTATTATAGTTAAAAGTGTAGTAACCATGTTTTTTTTGGTGCACTGATTTCCACAGTTTTACTACAAATACCATGGTTAAACTATGGTTAGTGTAGCAAGACCATGGTTAATTTGTGGTTACCATGGTTACAATGTTTGTTAGTTTTTTTGTAGTAAAGCCATGGGTAATTTGAATAAAAGTCTCTTCAGTTATGTTAACCACAGACATAATTTTTCCTCATAAATCAAAAAACTATATATTTAAGTCCATATACTTAATACTTACTTAATGAACTTATTTGAATATTTGAAACTTGTTTTATCATTAAGGCAACAGGCTACTTAAAGTAATGAAGTGCCACAGTTGTGTTTTGGAGCTGGTTTTGCTAGTCACCCGTTGGTTGACCAGCTATCATTTTCCAGTAACTATTTTAACCACCATAAACTGGTATTACTGGTATTGGTGACCGTGATTTCACCAAGTACAACATGTTCCTAGATCAACATCCTTGTTGATCCTGGAACAACATTCCAATTAACCAATCAGAATTGAGGGATAACTTTTCAGGAAATATCTGTTTTAGGCTTAGGTGCTTCTACACCCTTGTTAATCAGCTATCATTTCACACTGTTTTTAGGAATAAATTATGGGTAGGGTTAGGTTTAGAGTTAGGGATTGGGTTAAGTCTATATTTTTGGACAGTAATGTTGATCCAGGATCAACAAAAGATGTTGATCCAGGAACATGTCTTACTTGGCAAAATCACCTCGACCTACTGGTATTATAAACAGGTAACTAGTTTGTTGCAAACAGCTAGCAACCAGCTATATGTTCCAATCAGCTTAAGATGGATTTCAGGAATCTACCCTAAAAATAAATATGTATGTATGTACTGTATGTAGCCTATGCACATTTGGGTGAGATTACGATTCCTACTATGGCAAACGTATAAGGCCTAGCTAATTAATATTAATTGCGCCATTCGGACGTTTTCATCCAATAGAGAAAAAATATTATTATTGTGATGATGACGTTGCGTCTTTACTTTCCAATGGCTCGTCCAAGCTTTTGAATATTAATAACCAAACATTTCTCATAGTAGGTTTCGTAAAATCAGGAAATGCAGCGAGATCACCTGACGCGTCGTCATTGCTCTTGCGCTTCCCTCCTCACAGGCGACCAGCAACATGGCTCCCAAAGACCAAAACTCACTCATGATGCTCTGCCTTTTCCTCCTGACGCTCGTCCAGACCGCCGAGGCGTTTGACGGAGGAGACGCGGCGGCTTTGCTGCTGGGCGCGACAGTGACGCTCGTGGGGATCTGCGCGTGTCTCGGCTGGTACGCGCGCAAACGAAACGGCCAGTTTTGATGACAGCCTGCTGACCAAGGCCTCATCCGGAAATGTGACTGAGTGCATAAAGACTGTCATGCATTTATACCGAAAATAATTGGAAATGCGCGCAAAGGAAGGACCTATATGGGTAATATGAGCTATTGATTGTATTCTTTGACGCATTATCCTTATTATGTGGGACACTGGACACCTCCTTCCTGTCTCTGTGCATCATGTGGGAAACTTCTACAACAGTATCAGCATTAAAAAGCTCATTGGGTTATTACTGCATGACAACAAGATCACATGCAGACATTCCTATGGACTTGGACATATGGTGGACTTGATGTTGGTCTCCTGCCATGTTACAATCACTGCAAGACAATCCGCTTCCAGTTTCAACACTGTGATGAAAGCACTAAATTGTTAAATGGCTACTGCTTTCTCCGTCTATATAAAGCATTCAGTGTCAAATGTGCTTTACAGAAGCTTTGTGTGCTTATGTTAATACATTTTGTGAACATTATGTGCCAATTGTTTTCAAGTATGAGACTACATCTGTTGCAAACTGATGGACCATGTTTGAAGTCATATGCATTACAGTTATTTTCACTTTAACACAAATAAGAAAAACTCATTCTAATTAGGTGTGGAAACAAGTTGTTTGTTGTCTTTTTTTCTCTCTGAAATTAATTATGATATACAATATGTACAGTATTTAGACATTCAAGTCATTCCTTCTATGTAATTCCATTAGATAGTAAAATTCAAAATAAGTGACATTTATTCTCAAGAATGATGGCACAGTCACTTTTCAGGCAAAATATTTCACAAAAATACATTTGTTAGCTTTTAAATCATAAAGTATAAAACAGTAGACTTTGAAATTAAGAAAAAGGCATCTGAACACATGATTGTCAAAGATTTGTGGATCATATCCATAGTTAATGTAGTTATTTTGCTAGGACACCTGTATGCACTTGAGGATAACTTTTTACATTAATGCATTTTAACACACATCAAAGCAACTTATATTGCACACAAGATATGCATTTTTTTTTCAATCTTTGGTAACTGAATCCAGGACATTGGTGTTGATATTACATTCTACTGTTTGAACTACAGGAACTTCAGCACTAAACTCAGGACTAGCTGGTAAAAGGTTGTTGCAACCATCTTACATTTTATCTAATGCTTTAGCATACATATATATTTAATTATACATGCTAAAGTGTTAAAAAAAATACATTTGGGTTCACTCTTATGTCCAGTGCCAATTATGCAATAGAATGAGACACCCGTCTTGGTCTTTATTCAGGGCAATGATGTGCATCACACACAACAGGCTGTGTTAATTATTTATGTTGAGTAAGTTTATCCTGTGCTGCTGAACCATATGTAATATAGGCTACTCGCTCCTTCTAAGCACATTAAAATACACAATGAATGTAATGATACCCCAATTAGATAAGTTCAAGTTCAAAGTCTTCTTTGTCAAATACAGAATAAATACAATGCATAAATAAGAAAACAAGATTGGCTTTACAATAAATACATAAAGCCCACTATTATTTTCTGTCTTCTATTTATGTGTATGTAATAGATAGATAGATAGATAGATAGATAGAGTATACATAGTAAACATTTATTATAACACATGTGACGGCACATATTACACTAGTACACTCAAAGGGCAAAAGGGATCCATGATGCTGCTGCACCCATCAGTGCAGATGCTGCTGCTGCTGGCATCACAAATAGCGCCAGTGCGCATGCGCCGTCCGCTCCGTTTACTGTATAATCACAGTGGGGGGAAAAGAGCAGGCAACAAAACTAAAGCTTTTTTACGGCAAAGTGACTGCTGCCATGTAAATAACCGCCAGGGAAACAAAGGGGGAATATCAACAGGTATGTTTTTAATTTATATTTTATAGCGCTGTCTCTATTGATCTCGATATTTGCATGCATGTATTTGAAGGAATTGCTGTGCTGTGTATAATGGACGCTCAGCCATCCAGAAATCACTCCGATTTAAAAAGCAAAGGGAAAAATAGATCGTGTGTGTACTGAAATCACACGCAAACACCCAAAAGATCCTGTATCTGTTGCTTATTTTGATGCAACACACTGAAACGTTTTCAATGGTGGATGTTTTTGTAAGAATGCAACTGGAGACACAAAGGTTTATTGTTTTATTATATAGAGAAAGGCTCTTCGTGCGTTTAATATGAAAGAGACGGCATGCTATTAAATAGAGTCGATTTATAGACGCAATCCATTGTTTGTTTATTTTTGTTTTACTCGAATTCGTCATCATACCAATACTAATAAACAATAAATCTAGGTTAGAGGGGAAAAAAACAGAAATGTAATTCTAAAGCTTGTGTTTTTTCCCCAAATGACTTGCATTCAATTGTGTTGTTGCACTGAACGTCTGTATGAAAGACACAAATAACCTATATATCTAAAATATAACATGATGCATTTCTTCATATTCCTTTATACAGTCAATCATATGAGGATTCATGACTGATTTTACACAGTATCATGATAAACAGTGGGAATGAACACGGTCAGATTCTGCAGGATCTTTGGGTGTGATCAACAGCTTTTCTTGCTGCATTTCGACTAATGTTCCTTTCGGGTGTAGAGGATAACAATCATTAGATTTCAAGTCTTTTTCCATCATAGCACCGATGAATACGCCTCTAGACGGATGTCTAGCCGTGGTGATGAGCATCTTGTCAACTGCACTCTCTGTCTTTGACATTATTTATTTAATTTGCTTTGGAAAAATGAGAGATGTTGGGGGTGGGGGTCTGTTATTTTAACCAGGATTTATGTCAGTGTCCAACGCCGAATCCTTATGCTGAATTAAGCAACTGTATGAGCTCGGCTCAGACGGCATACCGTTGCAGCCGCAATTTCGTATGCAATTAGAAAAGCAATCTGAATGACAAAAGAAATGAGCGATGCAACGCAAAGCCCCCCAGTTTGTTTTGTGTGAGCGAATCCTAATGGGTGGATCGTGTTTTTCAGGGATCCTTTTAGGTGTGATGAGACAAAGGAACAAAGGATGCCTTAGAAGAGAGGCAGCGACGAACAAGGCTGGAACCTGCTTCAAAGCACACCAGATGGATCTATTGCTCCACGCTCCATCCAGATCATGATACTTGGCTAAAGCTTTAAGCGTTCTCTATGATCCCTTCTCCATCTATGGCGAACTACAGCCATGCAGGGGACCACAACATCTTGCAGAATGTCTCTCCGCTCGCCACTTTCCTTAAACTGACCTCCCTGGGTTTCATTATCGGCGTCGGCGTGGTCGGAAACCTCCTGATCTCCATCCTGCTGGTCAAAGACAAGAGCCTTCATCGAGCGCCCTACTACTTCCTGCTGGACCTCTGCGCTTCGGACATCCTCCGCTCAGCCATCTGCTTCCCCTTCGTCTTCACCTCCGTCAAGAATGGCTCAGCCTGGACGTACGGCACGCTGACCTGCAAAGTGATCGCCTTCTTGGGCGTGCTCTCCTGTTTCCACACTGCCTTCATGCTGTTCTGCGTTAGCGTGACGCGGTACCTGGCCATCGCCCATCACCGCTTTTACACCAAGCGGCTGACCTTCTGGACATGCCTGGCCGTCATATGCATGGTGTGGACGCTGTCGGTAGCCATGGCGTTCCCTCCGGTGCTGGACGTGGGCACGTACTCCTTCATCCGCGAGGAGGACCAGTGCACCTTCCAGCACCGCTCCTTCCGCGCCAATGACTCGTTGGGCTTCATGCTGCTCCTTGCACTCATCCTCCTGGCCACCCAGCTTGTCTACCTCAAGCTCATCTTTTTCGTCCACGACCGCCGAAAGATGAAGCCGGTGCAGTTTGTGCCCGCCGTCAGCCAGAACTGGACCTTCCACGGCCCGGGGGCGAGCGGCCAGGCCGCGGCGAACTGGCTGGCGGGCTTCGGCCGGGGCCCTACACCTCCGACCCTGCTGGGAATCCGGCAGAACAGCAATGCGGCGGGCCGCAGGCGTCTGCTGGTGCTGGATGAGTTTAAGACTGAAAAGAGGATAAGCAGGATGTTCTACATCATTACCTTCTTTTTCCTGAGCCTGTGGGGACCCTACCTGGTAGCCTGCTACTGGAGGGTGTTCGCCCGAGGCCCAGTGATGCCGGGAGGCTACCTGACGGCGGCTGTGTGGATGAGCTTCGCCCAGGCTGGAGTCAACCCCTTCATCTGCATCTTCTCCAACCGGGAGCTCCGGAGATGCTTCAGCACCACGCTCCTCTACTGCAGAAAATCCAGGTTACCGAGAGAACCCTACTGTGTTATATGAAGGTTCGGTGGCGTTTCTTGTTTATCCAATGTGGTTTTTGTTTGGATGCCCTGGTCGATCAGGGATGTGTTCAATTGTACAGCTCTCTCCTCCTTCTCCCATTCCTCTCGCTCCCTTTTTGAGGCCTGTAGTTGAACCGTCTGAATGGAATACGATGACGAACGGACAGAGGACACGTCCCGCGTTTATGTTCTAGTAAACAACCGATGCGAAAGGCCATTTGAAACCCAACACGCAAAAAAAAAGAAGAAAAAAAAAGTGAAAAAAAAAAACATGGAAAAAATGGAAAGAAAAGAATAAACGGATACGTCGAGAAGGGACTGACCTTTGCTTTGGATATCTGGAAGACTCTGGAAAGGGTGTAAAGAAATCAAACTGTTACCTTAAGGAATCACTGGAATTTGTGTCTAAAAAGTTGCACTAATGAGAAGACCTGAAGATGCTTTTTTCGCGCCGTCGCATTGCAAGGATGTCTTGTTTTTCCCAAACTGAAATACGAATGCTTTAATCTGCAACAGACTTCTCTTTCACTGTAAGTAAACAAAACATGTGGGGTGACTAACTCTGTTGGAATACACCTTCACGAGAGGATAAATTGGTTTAAATGTAAGTGATATCTTTTTTCCTTTTAGGGTGGGGCTGGGGCGGGCTGGTGGGCGGGTCTTAAGGGGGCGGGTACTGTTGTGTGGTTTCCGGAATTGCAACTTCAATTATTTCCTGTAGTTTTATGATCCATATGGTATGTCTCTGTTGTCTGGCAATGTTATTTTCTTATCTCATTTTTCTAAGTCTAAAAACTACTGTTTGAATTTTAAACGTTGCTCTTGAGAACCTTGTACTTAAACTGACAGTGGAGAACCAGTTAAGCTAAGTTCAGTGTGGCATATCCATGTACCCGAACACGCTAATTTTGTTACAGATACCACTCCAACTGTTCTTGCCTTAATGGTTCTGGTGTTTTCTTCATGTTTTCATTTGCAAGGTGAGGGTTGTTTTTGAAATACACTCCTCTAAAATGTCTCCTTGAGGCATATCGGGAGGCTTTCCACATCACGGTGAAGTACATGTTCATTTGAAACACGGTATCCACCACCACTATCACAGACACAGCCCGTGCACCGACAGCCCATTTCTTACCCTGTAACGTTTGCTACACCCCACCGAGTGTGCAGAGCACAGGGAGCATGTGTGCGTGGACGTCTGTGCGTGAGTGTGCGTGCGTGCGTGTGTGCTTGGCGAACAGCTGTCATGTCAAGACCAGAGCCTTAGTCTGAAATCTTGCACAATTTGTAAAAAATGTAATAGGAAAAACAAAAAACATTGTATTTAAGGCACAGAGTCTTGTTTCTACTTTCCCAACATTTGCTCTCTAATTGTTTTGATTAACTTACTTTTTTCTCTTGTGGCCATTTTAATATTTATTCTGTATTCTTTTTGTATATTATAGGTAGATAGTGTGTAAGTTTGTGAGTCTTTCATTTTGAAGTCCCGAATGTGAGTACTGTTAAGTTAGGACTGCAATTGCTGGCTGTTAACTGTGTAATCTGTTGCTTACATTTTTGAAAATAAAATTTTACATTTTGCAAAACCTGTTCTTGCTATTTACTCTAAAAAGCACCGGCCTGGTCCCACGCTTGGTTTAGCAGGCCCTAAGTGAAATGAGAGCTCAATTAGCGGGGAAAACATGTATAAATATTGACCGAGGCAGGCTAACAAGCTTATCTTTGCTATTAATGATCGCTTCACATTGAACTGTCATGATTAGTCTCTCGCTAATATGTTTCTGTGGCCTGTTTGTGTTCCTGTTTAATTACTGTAAAAATGTCCTCTTGTCTCCTCTCTGATATTACTCTCCGAAACGAGGCTCACTTTAGCCATTATGTGCTTTTTGCTTTGTCACTTTACCTCTTCATCTTCATTTCTGGCTAATTTTGGACTGTGTGGAGTTTGTTTGGATGCCACTTTTCCCTTGTGAGCGCTGCTGAAAGTGATGAATTATCTCTGCATTCTGCAATACAACACAACAACAGAGTTTTTCTCTGTTAAATGTTACATTTTCGATGCGCATTTCGAGCTGACCTGAAAAATGCTTCGAGTGGGCATGCATTTGCCGCAAAAAATCACCCACTGTTATGATGTGAGGAGTGTCATTAATATCACCGGGAAGTTCTTCATTTAACTGCAGCCTTCGTCAAAATCCATTTAGGTTTTGTAGGCGACCAGGGATGCTTTCATTTGAGTCCATTAGCCCTTAAGTAATAGGACACTGGTTAGAACAGATCCTGCCAAATATTTCAACAGCCTCAATTTAAAGCCTTGGATTTTATGTAAACACCCATAGAAATTTTGACATATGTGGGACGCTGTACATCTAAATTAGGAATGGCGGTTCCAGAGCGAGGCCTTGTGCAATTATACTGTGATTTTAGCTGTAATTTCCTCTGTAAAGGTCAACATTGTCTTACGACCTCATGTCAAAATTATATCATCAAAAGTGTCAAGTAAGATCAAAGAGTTTAGGACCCATTTGGGTCATTTCCTGTCTATGATTCATGTCTTCGAGATTAATGTCTCATTTGATTGTGCCAATTAAATTACGCAATTTCCTATGGGTTTGATGCTAATATATAACATCTGTTCTTTTCTGTTCACATTTTGATAAATTTGTTCCTAGCTAACCCCTTGCTCACTAATAAGCTCAATGAATGTAAATTCTTTAAATTGACTTTTCATTTGTATTCATTCTTTTTTACTTAAAGGTGCATTTTTTTTTGTTTATGCCTTGTCTAAAACATAACCTATGAAATGCAAATCTATGCAAAAGACCACCAAGATTCATTTACCAGTGCCATTGTAGAAATGCATTATCCACAGACATATTTGTTACCCATTTGATTTATTAATAATGGGGGATTATAGAGGTAGTGTAAAATGAATATTCAGCAGGTCATGTGATGTCAACATGGCAACCACCATGTGTGTAACACAACAAGACCACTAGACCATATGTAGTATGACTTGTGTGAGCGTACAAACATGTTTATTCGCTGTTTATTTTTGTTAAATGTTAAACCAAAACTATTTAGTGCACTTTGAATATAACTGAAACAGTTAATGGAACAGAACGTGATACTGAATTTGCATTTGTGCACTTTTAAAAATAAAGGTTCCAAAAGGAGTTTTAAAGGAACCATTTTGTGTTCCCGAAAGAACCTCTCTGTCAACAGTTCTTAAAATAACCTTTTTTTTTTTTTCATAGAGTGAAGAATCTGAAAAATCATTCATATAAAGAACCTTTTGTGCAATGGGTTATTTCCAGGGATTTTAAAGGTTCTTCGTGGAACATGTTATTTTCTTTTATTTTGATCACATTTACTTAGGTGAACATAAAATGGCAACTTCTCTTCGTAATTTTTTATTAAAGTATGATAAGCTTAACAAAACCCTCTTACCTTTTTATATGATGCCCACTTTTCACAATCCAATCAACTGCAAATTACCCATATTTTTTTCTCTCATATAATACATAACATTATAAAAGTAAAATGGCTTGCGAACGCTTTTATGTTCAACTCATTGTTCATGGGCGGAATGCAACAATGCACTGCAAGATGAGAATCCTGTGTGCATCAAAAAACATTTTCTACAATTTCTTCTTTGCCAAGAACATGATGTATTCTTCATCTAGACTTACAGTTACATTAGATGACATTTTGCAGCCTTCCACAGCAGAATAAATGCCAATTATCGTCTTTGACTAAGCTTCTGCAGATTGGCTTTTTTCAATTGCTGCCTTTAGCATCTAATAAACCTCAAATAGACTTGTGAGAGTCAAGCAGTCCATAACATGGCTGACCAGCCAGGCCTCTTTAATGCATGCAGAGGGCAGAGGCCCCTCCTGTAGCATGCTGATGTACTGCGACGGCTTTATGCACGTGTGTTTCGTCAGTTCATTACCCAACGTGTGTGCGGCAGGTGGAGCGGAGTGGATGGGGGAGGGGCGAGGGGGGGGGGTCCCCGTTTCTCTCAGCATCCCTGGTGAAATATCACAGAGCCAGCTAACAGTTATCAATGTTCAGGAGACGCCTGGTGCTGTCGAAGCAGAGCTGGAACAGCAGGGGTTTATTGTAGCTTTCGAGGGGGCAAAGAACTCCTCGAATGTAGCGCTTGCAGATCGATACCTAAAGTGAACAATAATGGAGAAGTCATTGTGTTCGTTGTTAAATTTGTGCCCTACAAACAAAATTGACTCGATGCTAACTACAGCAGAGGGGTTCGGCATTGTGGTTTCAATCAATCCACATTCTGCGGTGTAAAAACGCAAATATTAGCATTAATATTGTTAAATCTAAACCGTGTCGCTTTTCTGATAATAGAATACTCTGTTTGCATGACACGCTTCACTTTTAACAGAAATTTAGAAGGTGTCAAGCAGGGTTTCTACATGAAAACCGCTGCATCATGAGCAAGTTTGTTGACAAGCTGTCCAGAAAAAAGCCCTGTCTGCTTTAGTCTGAAGATGTCTGGATGGGTTTCGAATGCCCTTTATCTGGAAGAAAAAATGCACGGTGGAGTGCAAGATGGAGGTGCTTCAATGAAAGGCCAATAAAAATCAAGATGATGATGGCTGTTCCCTTGGGACCTGCTGCGTTGCTGTATTTATCGTCATTCTCATTCCTGTAATGACCCACCGGGGCCTTTGAATACGTATGTGTGCATGACTAGATCCTTGTCTCAAAAAGTCTGCATACTTCGTTTTATCTGCCTGGCTTTGAAAAGTATATCCCCTGCTTTAAATAATAACTGATTAAATAGCGGGATATGAATAGAAGAAGCTTCAAAGTGTTCCTGCAGCTTATTTAAAGAGATAGTTCATAGAACTAATGAAAAATGGTCATTATTTACAACCCCTTACATCATTATGTCTTCAGTGGAACAAATCACAAATAGTTACCTCAGTAAGTGGCGGCAAGTGGCCGTCTTTATGAGTGAATCATGGAGTCATTTAACGATTCATTCAAAACACTGATTCATTCAGGAACGAAGCAACTGAATTTCATTATGCGTGATTTATTGAATCATTCACTCAACCAATTCGTTCAAAAACAGATTTGCTCATGATAGAAGTGAGTAATTGAATCGTTCATTCAAACAGTTCATTTAAAACCGCTGATTCATTCATGAACGAAACAAGGGACTGTCTTTATGTGCAAGATTCATTCAAAAACACTGATTTATTCAAGAAATGAAACACCATTGTGCTTGCTCGCAGTTTCATGTTTCGCTTTTGAATATGCTGACTTCGCCAAACATAACAAAAATAACTTGCAATATTATGTCTAAAATGTAAGTTACCCAGTTTGATCATGTTTACTGCACTGTTGTATAGATGCAACATCACACTTGCAATATATCATAACATACTACCATAAGACTTGTATTGTTTATATACTATATTAAATTTATTTATTAATATTTGAATGTTTTATTTTTTAATTTCAGTTTTCAAATTCGTAGTGTTTTTGTCAATTTTTATTCGTTTTTAGTTTTGTAATATGTGACCCTGGACCACAAAACCAGTCATAAGTAGCACGGGTATATTTGTAGCAATAGACAACAATACATTGTATGGGTCAAAATGATTGATTTTTCTTTTATGCCAAAAATCAATAGGATATTAAGTAAAGATCATGTTCCATGAAGATATTTTGTAAATTTCCTACTGTACCTTTAATTTATGTTTCACTTTTAGTAATTTTAACATTTCAATCTTTTTTACTTCAGTTAATTGCCAAGGCAACATTTCTAATTTTCCTTAAAATTTTAAAGTTTAAGTGTTGCAACTAATATTCAAATTTTACTTTATTTCAACTTTATTTTAATTAACGATTCCTAATAGTTTTACTTTGTTAAACTATTACTGTAACAGTAACAACACTTACATCCAGGCTGCGTATAGATTAAAACACAGTAAAAATAAATCTCTGTACGAGTTTGGAATGACATGAGAATAAATAATGATAGACCTTTCATACGTAGCTCTTTAAATACTTTTATTTTTTGTCGTATCTTATCTGAATGAAGGATTGAAATGTAGTTTAAAGATACTCCCCATTCATCCTTCCCCCTGACTTACATTACACCAGAGGAATTCAGACATTGTCAGATCACTAGTGCCACACTCAGTAATGGATGACGTGCACGCCGGCTGCTTATTTTCCTGACATCATGTTGACAGAGGACATTATTCATCCATTCTCCATCATTTCCTTCATGTCGGTGCAGCATAAACAATGATTATCTGCTGGAGATCAAAGATCTTTCCTATAGCTGCATGGAAACCTTGATTAAAATTGAAATGTTTGCTTTTGTATTCCAACTACTGACACGTCCCCTCAAAACCCCTTTAGGGTGACTAGTGAATCAACACACTGCTGTAGATGCTTCGCTCAGGTCTCTGAGAGAGCTAATGGCATTGCATGTTATTTAATAAAAAATGAGTCAGTTTACTTCAAAGACAGACAAACTGTTATGATAAATGTGAAGATGTTCTTCAGTGTGCAAATTATTCTATATTGTATGTGCATTACAGCAGTTTACTAACGTTAGATCAATGTTTCACAACTGGTTTTGCTTCAGGACCCAGATTTTACATTGTACATCAAGTGGCGAGTACCAAAATTGTGCACAATTGAATTTCGATGGTTTCATGCTCTCGGCAGCCAATAATTCACCTCACAAAACACATTGTGCTCGACACATACCATATTTATCCTTGATATAAGTATTTAATGTAGTTTGGGTTGTATTTTCTTTTACCTTATGTGGCTTTATTCAGGGTTTCTGAAGATGAAGATATATCACACAACATGTCAATGTCAGCATGTCGCTAATTTTGATGAATCTGTGTCAAAATACTGCACATTTGATTAGACTTGACATTAACAAGAAGATATGAGAAGAGTTTTCACCTTTCTGTTTTATAAGTATCAAGTCTATTTATCTTACTATCTTAAATATGTCCATATATCATGTTTTTTCCTACTTTCCACAATCAGAATAGACCCATTTTTGGGTTGCAACTGACCAGTCGAGCACCAATGCTTTTAGCACATGAGTGATGATTCGTATGGCAAATGTGTTAAATGTTCAGTGGTCAGAAATCTTTATCATCTCATTTCCAGCCTCATGTAGTAGTGCAACAAGCTGACGTGTTTGATATGCGAGGACAGGATGTCATTTGCATGTCATCTCTTTCAGTTACAGTGACACAGAGTCAAATGCTGAGACTGCAGAATGCATCAGCGTAAATGGGACATACAGAAGAGACCACAAGTAAAAATGCTTCTATGTTATAATTGAATGAATTATCTAGGCTCTTTAGTATTTGAACTGAATCAGAAGATTACTGCACTGAAATACTGTCTGCTTTATGTGAATAGAAACAACTTTGTCTTGCAGTGTGCACTTGGCTGAAAAGTATGGTAGACCGTTTCCACCACAGAGTTGAAAAAAAAAAAAAATTATAAAATAATTTAAAAAAAGTGGCAATTACCTTTTTTCTTTCACGGAAGAAGAAGAGAAGTCTGAGAAGAGAAGTCTGAATTGTAAATATAGACTTGCAATTATGAGAAAAAAAATCGCAACTGCATATTTTATTTTTTATTCCATGCTGGGGAGAAAAAAAAACTAAACTGCAATATATAAACTCAGAATTCTAAGAAAAAACTCAGACTTGCGAGAAAGACAATTGCAATTCTGACGAGTACATCTTGCAATTCCGATTTTATATCTCACAATTATTTAAAAAAAGTTTATATCTCAGAATGGTCCCTTATATTAAGTGGCCTTAACTACTACTTGTATCAAAAAATATGTACTTATTGTGTTCATACGGTTTTGCAAAACACTTTTGCTGCTATTGAGGTGGGATACGGGTATGGTTAGGAACAGGTTTGGTGGTATGGGTAGGTTTAAGGGCGGGTTAAAGGGTTAGTTCACCCAAAAATGAAAATTCTGTCATTAATTACTCACCCTCATGTCGTTTCAAACCCGTAAGACTTTCGTTCATCTTAAGAACACAAATTAAGATATTTTTGATGGAATCTGAGAGCTGTCTGACCCTTTCATTTTTGGGTGAACTAACCCTTTAAGGTGTAAGGGATGGGTCAACATGTAATTATAAATGCAATTACAGAAATTAATTACAGATGTAATTACATGCAGGTATTTTTTAGAAATATAAGTACAATGTTAAAACATGTACAAAATAATTTGCATTGTACCAAATTATTAAATTTAAGTACATAGTAGTTGAGGCTACCTAATATAAAGTGAGATCCTCAGAATTGTCAGAATTGCGAGAGAGAGAAAAAAGTCAGATTTGTGAGATATTAATAGAAGGGGGAAAGTTGCAACTATAGTACCTTTTTTAATCCCATGCCGGAAACAAGCTTCCATAGAAAAGAGCTGACTAAATGCATAGTCAGATTTGTTTGTGATAAGACACCAAAATATTTTGAGCAAGATGGATTGACAGAACATGTGTTGAGTGGCTGTAATATAATCCAAAGTATGGATTACTTACAATCTTTCATTCTCAACGAAAGAGCTCTGTGGTTTTTAATACATCAAATGAATCCTGAAGCAGGAATCAATCTCCATCAGCATACACACCACTGAAAGTCAGGGTATCCTCATACTTTTGGACCCAGCTGGAAAATGAGGGGTTTGATTTGCCATTCTAACCAAGCAGATTAAAATCTGACAAACTCATGGACCTGTGCCTGGCAGATGGGAATGAAGTGGAAAGCTGAACTGAAGAAGAATATGAAAAAAACGAATAGGAAGCTTTGATTGTGGCCAAACCAGCAGCTCCTCTTTAACTACCACATGCTTGCCCTGGTTTGTTTTGCCGGCAATGTGTTAAAATGCCAGAGGGATAAAACAGGCCACTGCAAACATTTTCCCTTTGCTTTATGAAATATTTAAAAGCCACTCAGAGAAGGATAAATTCAGATGCTTTTTCCAGGAATGAATTCTAGCTTTAAAAACTGCTGATTTATACTGCAAAGCCAATATTATGATTTATATATTTTGTGTCCCTTTACTTCTCTTTCTTAATGCACTAGGTAAGATTTTACTACGTTTTCTTGTGTGGATTTGCAATGTTTAATGCCCTACAGTAAATAATTACAGTGAAAATTATCTATAGTGTTTAAATGCGTTTGAATATTTTTGAAGTGAAATATTTAATTTCATTGATGCTCTCCAATACAATTTTAATGTTCTATACTTCTCCATACAGTACTTATATATTCTGCAGAATGTAGTTGATATTATCTGTATGTTCTATTATTTATTTATTTATTTAATGGTCTATATATAGTGCTTCATAAGGTATTATTTACATTGTTGCTTTTTAAATTGTATTTTAAAATGTATTTGTAATAATTTTAATGTTTTTTTTACATTGTAATTATCATTTGTTTCTATGATGTAACAAAGTGAAATTGTTATACGTGTACAGCACATCATTGTCAATATACTGCACATTTTGCAATTTTTGTCTATGCACGGAATACTCAAAAATGTGCATCTCATTGACCCACTATTTGATTAATCTGCCACACCAAAATATTTTAATCTAAACTAGGATTAAAAGAGTCATATTTCCTTGAATGCAACTCACTTTATAAATAGTGACATCATTTTAAAAACAAATGTAGTACACTATTGTAAACATGTGGTCCTTATGGCTCAACCAATGGCATGAGTTTGGGGTGGGGCTTCTTGTTTGACTGTCCAATGGGAGATCAGGGACCGAGTTTAAGGGCCTGTTTGAAAAACCTGTTTTTGCTATTTTATTTGGAACAACTAGTGATTATAAAACGTACTAATTAATACTCTTAAGTGTATCCATTTTATATGGTAGTATATATTTATTGATATTTTTATGAATGATATCAGCTTATGATTTCATCACATGCTCAAACCCCGTAATTACACACCTCATCTTAAATATGTATTTTGCAAATAGCCATTCCAGTTTTTCAAACTATTTATATTAATACATCATGTTACCATATGGCTTATATTAAGCGTGTTTGTCCTCCATGTACAGCCATTAGTGCCTACTCACAGCTATTAACCTATGCCCATACCTTCAAGCTGTTTTCAATATTTTTCATTTTTTTATGCATTACGTGTCTAGCACTGCTCGTAGACACTTCATGTGCAGACTCATTTATTGGTCACTGTCTCGCTCAGAATCTCAAGAAGAGTTGCTCTCGCTGCCTGAGAAAACTACACTCTTAAAAATAAAGGTGCTTCATGTTGCCATAGAAGAACCTTTTTGTCTAAATGGTTCCATAAAGAACCTTTAACATCTGAAGAACCTTTCTGTTTCACAAAAGGTTTCTTTGTGGCGAAAGAAGGTTCTTCAGATTATAAAAAGGCAAGAAAGAGATGGTTCTTTAAAGAACCTTTGACTGAATGGTTCTTTGTGGAACCAAAAATGGTTCTTCTAATCTATGGCATCGCTGTGAAGAACTTTTTGAAGCACCTTTATTTTTAAGAGTGTAGATCAGCGACGATGCCGTTCGTCAGCTGACACAGATTAACCAATTATCACCGCGTCACCTTATAAACCTCGCCGTAATTAGAGCGCTACCCTTTTGTCATCCCAAATGATTGTGTTTTGGAGCTCGTGCTGGTCTGATTGTGTTTGTCAGCCACGCTGATGATGCAGAGAGCTTGTGGTTTTGAAGCATTAGCTGTACTGTATGTGTGTCTATAGTTTCCAAGGCAACTAACTCCGCTGTGTAAATAATGCAGCGTTATGGAGTTGTATAAGAGCCTCTCTTGTTACTGTAAGCTGACAGCATCAGGGACAAAATAAACGTATCATTACCCCCTCTTTGTTTAAACATCTACTGTCCCTGATGTGTTAAGGACTTACTAGGCCTACTCAAGGGCACAGTGGTTCAGTGCAGGGTTTGAACCTACAACCTTGCAATTACCAGATCAGTCTGTTGGGATTGCAACTATCTACTTGAAAAAGTGCAACAGAGCCACTTCCAGCTTGGAAACTGATGTGGAAATCCACAACACAAGATGCATGTACACAGTTAGTAATACATTTTTGAGAAAAATCTCAGTTTAAATTAAATGCATAAATGAGTAAATGAGTAAATGGTCAGATATTAAATGACTGCTTGGCCAACATTTGCAAAGACAGCCATGCATAAAACGTGTAAAATGATCCTCATGCACCTGCACAACAAATGCTAGCATTAAATAGCTTCAGGGTTTGATTGCTAGAAGACTAGCTATTTTATCAAACAACTATAAACTTAAAAGTAGTTAGCTTTTGTTTCCTCGTATCTTACAAATGCTGAGCAATGGAATGCCTTTATGATCACAAAACAGAGATATCAAGTATTAAATTCTTACATCTTTACATTAGATACCTGAAGGAAACCTATTTTGGACTGAGTTTCCTTCTCAAGAGAACCTTTTAGCTTAATACAACAGGTACCACTTAAATAACAAGCAAACATTTTTCATTACAATATGTTTAATACAATATATTAAAACAGATTCATTATGTACCATCCATCCAGTGGAACATATAGTCCCCTGAGGTATAAACAAAAACATTTGCGGATGTGCAGTGATATACAGTGGGTACGGAAAGTATTCAGACCCCCTTAAATTTTTCACTCTTTGTTATATTGCAGCCACATCATCTCTTGATGAAAGGGATATCCCAAAATTTTCTTTGAATCAGTCTTTATTTATTATTATTTATATATTATTACAGTATTTATTACTATTTTGAATTATCTTTTATTTATAAATATTTCTACATTTTATTTAATATTTGTAAACTCTTTTTAACTTTGTTTTTATTTAAGTCTTCGTAATATTACTTTAGAACTTTTCAGTTCAGTTGATTGCCAAGACAACATTTTTTTTTGTATTTTTAAGTTTATGTTTTCACTCTAATATTTATATATGTTTTTCAATGTGAAATTAAAATGGACCCTTTTAACTTTGTTAATACACAGTCTTGGTCTTGTTTTGAACAAATCAATGTGCGTTTTTCCACAGAAAATATATTACTGTATCTTGTTCCACCTCTGAAACTATTTTCCTTTCCTTTCCTATCTTTTTAAACCCTGAAACTTTTTTATAAACCATTTAATTCCTGTTGGATTTTTTAAAATGACTAATATCCCATTTCACTCAGAAATCTGTCACATTATGGAAGTAAAATGGATTGCAAATGCAGCTTTAAAACTCTAAAAGATATCCACTGCTTGAATCCGTGTTGCTGTGATTTTACGACAAATTACGATTTATTAACGTGTCAAAAGCTTCAGAACTGATCTGACTCATTTTACAAGCGTAGCCTTTGAAAACCTTGAGGGTTATAGTGGGTCAGACCCATCAATGAGGATTTTAAGAGCCGCTGCTGCCATTTCATTTATGCATTTATGTCTGTGTAACACATTCACGCAAAGAGGAATCTCGGATGGGATTTTGCAGGGATTGTATCCGCATGCAGCGCTACACGCATCTGCTTGTATATTTCCTGATTGCAGACAACGTTAGCATCAGATAAACCTGAAAAGATTAGGATAGTTCACTAAAGGTTCTGTACTTAAATAACCAGCGTCTCCTGCAGCGGGGGCGGTTTGCAGTCGACACAATGTAAAGTGGGAGGGAGATGAGAAAAATAACCCTTCCTCTCTCCCTTCAACACGTCTTCCAGCAGCAAATCTTGCACAGCGTGCAAATAAAAAAGCAAGTAGCTGTACTGCACAAGCTCGTGGCCCTCAGCGTTGTCACGCCGCCATGCCTTATCATGGCCAGAGAGGCCTGTTGGACCGAAGGGCCTGGAAATTACAGTGCCGCGAGATACCGCTGAGACTTGGCCGTGGATTCCAGCTCGTTCTAACAGAGCTATCACTTAAACCAAACGAGCCCTGTCGGATCACCGGGGTCAAGTGCACTTTGTGCTCCAATTAGATCACAAATGGGACTTTGTACAATTACGTCCATGAAGCATCGTAGCAAGGACAGTACTATTCATCTATTCAGATGACTGTGGTGTGAAATAAACTTGGAGAAGAATCAGGTGCAATCTGTTTGTTGACAGATGTGGAGGTATGTTTCCATTCACCTGAAACACAGTCTGCCATATTGTGTTGACACTGAGAAATCAATGCTACCGGAGATATTCTTATGCTTTTAAAATCCGGTCATTGATTGATAAGCAGTTTACGACAGTTTCTTGTGGTATGGGGAGTTAAAGTAGCAATACTGCTAACTTAACTAGATTTTCAATTGCGTAACAAAAGCTTAGCTGTTTTTAGCAGTGTAGCAAGCTATCGAGCTATTTTTGCCAACACGTAGCAGTGTATCACTGTTTTTGTCACGTATTTGCCTTGCAGCCTTACATCTGAGCGAGCTGATGAAATAACCCAACACAATTCCCTAGAATATCTCCCAAACAGAAGTTTCATTCATTTTGGGGGGATTGGGTTCATTCAGACTGATTCATCGATCTATTGAAGCTATTTTACAGCTTTTTTTCTGTTTTGTAGTATATAAACATCTAGGTAAATACTGCTGTTTATCACTATTTATTAGAGTCTTTATTCATTTTATAGTTGAAGCTAGTGAAAATTCATCTATAAGTTTCATTCATTTTGGCGACTGGATTCGTTCAAACTGATTCAGCAATTTGACAGTTATTTTTGTAGTGCATAAACATTTAGGTATATACTGCTGTTTATCACTATTTATCATGGTCTTTACTCATTTTATTAGGTGTTAATTTATCTATCTATCTGTCTGTCTGTCTGTCTGTCTGTCTATCTATCTGTCTGTATGTCTGTGCAAAACAATATATATTTGAACTACATTCATATTTACAATCGATTTCACTGTTTCCTCGTTCTGCATGTTTGTGTTTGCTCATGTCAGACATTAAGGATTTGTCAGTGACCCTTTGAGAGAATAATTTGAATTAGGCATTCAATCATTAATTCAGGAACTAAACAAATAATATCTACACTGAATGTGTAATGGGGCTGACAAGACGTGAGACGTGCGGATCCATATGCAAGCTTTATTAACATGAGAGGAGGTCAGAAACACAGGCAGGGTCGAACGGTGGCAAACAGGTATATGGCGGGCAAGACACCAGAATAGTCCTAGGGCTAGCGACACACACACATATATATAACAAACAGATGGTACTTATAGTCCTCACAGCCTAATTTTATTAAACCAATTAAATGTGACATCTACCCTGGCTAGGCAGGCTTGATTTCATCAGCAGGAATGTTATTTTAAAAATTATAAAAATATATGTATGCATGTATTCAAGATTCAAGATTCGAGATTCAAGATTTTGTATTTGTCACATACATGGTTATTGTAATGGGGCTGATGAGACGTGAGACGTGCGGATCCATGTGCCAGCTTTATTAAGCAGAGAGATCAGAAACACAGGCAGGGTCGACCAATGGCAAAACAGGTATATGGGGGGCAAGACACAAGAATAATCCTAGGGCTAGCGAAGGTCAACGAACGGCGAACAGAATCAAAAGGGCAAGACTAAAGGGATAAATCCAGGAAACCAGGCAAGGATCAGAAACCGAGAAAACAGACAAGGCAAGACTAGGCTAAGGCAGGGTAAACTAACGAGGGCTCTGTAGTGTAGCTATCAAATGATAAGCGCTAAACAATACTCGGCACCGGGAAGGGATCCGAGTGAGTGTTAAATAGTGAGTGAGTGATATGAAACAGCTGTGTGCAATCAGTGCTGTGTGCAATCAGTGCAATGAATGATGGGATATGTAGTCCGGGGTGATATGCAACAGTGTGTAGTGCGAGAGTCAATGAAAATGGAAAGGGTGACCTCTGATGGCTAGCAGATGGAAGTTCATGGACCGGATTCGTGACAGAATGAATCATTCACTCAAACGATCTGTTCAAAAACACTGATTCATTCAAGAATTTTAAAAAGTGACTGTCTTTATGAGTGAGTCACTGAATCATTCACTTAATGGACTCATTCATAAACAGTGATTCATTCAGGAATTAAACAAATGGCTGTCTCTATGAGAAAGTCACTGAATCATTCACTCAGTCGATATGCTCAAAAACAATTATTTATTTAGAAACTAAACATGTGACTGTCTTTAAAAGTGAATCACTGAATCATTCATTCAAAGGATTTATTCGAATTAACTGATTTATTCAGGAAAGAAATTGGATTGTCTTCACAAGTGAGCCATTTGAATCATCCATTCAACGATTTGTTGAAAACCACAGATTCATTCAGAAACAAAATCAGTGACCTGGTTAGGAGAATGAAAATTCAATAGGGCAAACATGAGTGCTTCTCAATACTCCAATTGCTGCTTCCTAGTTTCCTCACTTCTCTGTCCTCTAGCCAGTGACCTGAAAATCAATCGAAGTCATGAAGGACATGTCAGTTCTTTAAATGCACTGCGAGGAGGTGAGAATCAAGGAAAGAGGAAGCTTCCAGACAGGAAAATACAAAAGTGTTTTTTGTCAAAACACCTGATGCTTGCATAAATTCTCCACCTTCACATCTGTCACAACAGTTTTAAGTCACGTTTTACCTTTGTGGTTGAAAAGAAAAACATATGTTTCACACATTTCAACAGTGCATCTTGACTTATTAAGATTTATTAAGAATGTCTTGATTAATCAAGATCCAGCAACATAGCAGCAGATCCCGTAAGAACCGTGAGGTAACACAGCTGTGCAGAGACGTCGCTTTGAAAGGATGCTTGAGTGAGCAGGATATTCAATTTTACAAATATAGCTTGCTGTGTTTCTCGCATCCATTCCTCGCATCTTAAAGTGCCCCTATTATGGATTTTTTCAAATTACCTTTCATGCAGTGTGTAATACAGCTCTAAGTGAATGAAAACATCCTGCCAATTTTTAAATCTGAAAGTGCATCGTGTATAAAGTTATTGTCTCTCAAACGAAAGAGTCGACTCTGAATCATTGAAAGAGTCATTTTTTAAATGAATCCCAAGCCGATTCATGTTGAGTCAACATGAAACATTAACATATCGCCCGCCCACTTATTGCGCGCAAACCGGGGAAAACTTGAAAACTTGGTCTGAATGAAAATGCAAATTCATTCTTTGCCACTAGGTGCCGCTTTTGGAGCTGTAAAAATAGCGGTTTCCCCGGTAACGCTGTACACAAAGCAGCACTGCACTCACAAACGCTGGTTTATCAGGCATTACAGGCATGATGAAATGAAAATGAGACCAATCGGACCAATCACCGCAGATTAGCGTCACGCAAAGGAGGGGTTTGGAAAAATTAATCGTTAAACGAATCGTTTGGGAGTCGTTGAGCAAGTACGATAAAAATAAATGCATATTATAAGACAATGAGAGTGTTTTTTGACCTTGCATGCATGTCAACCTGTTGTTGGGGACTCCCAAAACCAAAATATGAACCTTTCATTACCCATAATAGGGGCACTTTAA
>NW_015660890.1:1923515-1923794 GCF_001515625.1 Sinocyclocheilus rhinocerous
GTGTAACACAGCTCTAAGTGAATGAAAACATCCTGCAAAGTTTTAAATCTGAAAGTGCATCGTGTATAAAGTTATTGTCTCTCAAACGAAAGAGTCGACTCTGAATCATTGAAAGAGTCATTTTTAAAATGAATCCCAAGCCGTTTCATGTTGAGTCAACATGAAACATTAGCATATTGCCCGCCCACTTGTTGCGCGCAAACCGGGGAAAACTTGAAAACTTGGTCTGAATGAAAATGCAAATTCATTCTTTGCCACTAGGTGCCGCTTTTGGAGCGG
>NW_015660890.1:1923828-1924061 GCF_001515625.1 Sinocyclocheilus rhinocerous
AAAGACACAAAACGATCGGTCTGTGCAAGAAACTGAACAGTATTTATATCGTTTTTTAACCTCTGATTCACACAATGTCCGAACTGAGCGGCGGCGCGTCCTCCTGACCACGTTCTAAACAGCAGGTGCGTGAGGCGTCTTCTTCTTCTTCTTGCTTTACGGCGGGTCGCAGACTTATAAGCATGGGCGGCGCTAGGGAGGGGCTAGCAGGTGCTTCAGCACCCCCAAGAAAG
>NW_015660890.1:1925139-1929971 GCF_001515625.1 Sinocyclocheilus rhinocerous
AAGTGGACCATTGACACTCCTAATTGAGATTGTAGATAGAGTGTCAATGGTCCACTTGAGAGATAGGTGGTGGTAATGCACTTATAAGTCTGCGATTTTCATTTTTGGGTGAACTATCCCTTTAAGAGGCAGGAGCTAAAATGCAAGAAAACGACACACAACTTAAAAAATGACCACTTGAGCCTTCAGTCTACATCTACTTACATATGTTTCAAAATAGCTTCCCCAACTCTGGTGCAATGAAACAGAAGCTAAAAAGTTACAAGTTAAGAGTTAATACCTGTCTACTCATCCAATCTTGGTATTTCTCCAGCAATCAAAAGCCTCCCTGACATTTTAGAAAGTCAGCCTAAAGAGGCAGATGATGATTTTCGGTAAGCGAGACGTCTGCTGAAAGAGCTACTTGATCATTAGCTTGGACTCAAGTGTTTATGAGATAGGTAGAGAGAAATGTCAGGTTAGGTTATGCCTCCGCTACATCATATTCAGCTGTCAGGGAGAGAATGTGAGAGCTGAGAAGACGAGAAAACAGACTCAACGGATGAAAAGAAGCAACTTATTTTGAACGCATTAGCAAACGGAAGCAGAAGATGGAAGGGACGTGAAAATATGCTTTCTCTTGAAAGAAAGGATTTGTGCTTTCGCTGTTGGTTTTATATTTTCTTGTTTGCATTTTTATTTTTCTCCAATGCACCACTTTTCCCAGCATTGAAAACATTCTTTCTATTTAAATTAAATTGAGAATTAATCATTTTTTCTATAGAAAATTAGTTGCTTTGCTGTTGTTCATTTTACTGTGTGATGTTTTCTGTTGAAACAGGAAGTTAGGGCGGGACATAATAAAAGACGCATGTCTATTAGCATAGATCAGTAATTTTTATATTATTTCTATACTATTAAAGTATCTATTATAATAAAAAATATAAATAAATTTTTTTTTCAATTTTTATTTTCAGTTAATTTAAGATATTTTATTTTTGTAATTGTTATTTTCATTCAATACTTTTTCATATACGTTTAACTTCTTAGCAGATATATTGGATACTCGCAAAAAAATAAAACTCATCCAAATATGCTTATGCAGAGGCAAATGCTTAGCTTGAATTAAAATGACTGTAAGCAGACATTTTATAATAATTCCCAGTGTATGTTGTGGCAAAACTAAAAACGCCACATACTTGCATTGTGTTATGATTTGCACTCATACATCTCCAACACAGCAACACATTAAAAAATAATATGAGTGCTCATGAGATGCTGCAGGGCCATCTCAGGTGAAACAACCTTGTTTGACATGAACCTCACTGCTAACAGATGTTAGTGCTTCTGTGTTTTTAACATCTATTATTCTTGAGGGAGTTTAAAAGCTGTAAACACAGATGCTGTGTATATATAATGGATATATGTACTGTATATACCGGATATCTGTAGTTTATGTGTTTAAATTACATCAACCTCTATATACTGTATATAGTATAGTGTAGAGACGTCAGATGACAGAATTTTCATTTTAGAACTCTCTCTTTAATACCCATGTAAACCCCATTAATGTCATGGTTTTATTTATGCAATTGTAACTGCAGTGTAAATGCATTCATCCCACCTCTGAGCTGTAAGAAATGGTCTGTAAATATTCCTAAACACAAATTAAGATGCAGCTTCTGAAAAAAACAATCATGGCGGTTGTAGCCAAAAAGTTTTAGTTGTGTTATATTCTCAAATAAAATATTTCTTTCTAAAGCTACTTTCTATTTGATGCTTTTCTTTTGGGGGTAATTTCCCAGCCAAATTTGATGTGCGATTAAATTGCACTTAATTTGATGAATTATAATTACATTTAAAAAAAATTTAATCGCTTGACAGCCCTAATATTTGTATATTATACACTCACATCCTCACACACACACTATATATTTCATAAACATAACTATATACTATAGCATAGCATATAAACTAATTACATAGTTCAAAGGGCATCTCTCAAGTCAAAAACCTGTTTGGTCCAAGCCAGTGTCGGTGGCGCGCTGTCCCAACATGCATCTCTGTCTCTCTTATCTTCTGGGACGAAGCTCCAGCAGCATGTTTGTGCCAGGACCTCTACTCAAGATAAAGTTGAAAGCAAAATCCTGCCGCTGACAACCTCTCGCTCTCAGATAAGCATCCCGCGTCCGCAGGTCCTGCAGGGTGTTTGGTGGAAAAAAGAACGAGAATTAATGGAGACAAAAGGGTTACACCACAGCCATTTTTTTGCCGTCTACTAACCCCAAAACCTCCAACTGATGAATAGATGCTTAAACAGATAGGTCACTGCTTTCTGCTTCAAATTCTCAAGAGAAACTTTATTTATTTCAAAACACAAATATAAGCTCAGTGAAAACAAGCCGGATGTGAATGTTCACTTCAGAGGAAGGAGTATTTCCACTGCACACTTAATCAATACGCTTCTTAGTGAATTAGGCCATGCAGACAGGGCCGAACCGTCAGCCTCTCTGAGCCTCGGAGATCTCGGGTCTATCTGTTAATGTACAGTTCGCTGGCTGAGCCAAACTAATCCTCTTCAGGTCTATCCCTAACACTGACTCAGTGTTGTACAACATGCTATTATATCACAACAGAGGAACTCTGCTCTATTACTCATGTGAGTGTGTGTCGTTTTGGAGAGTTGAGCCTGGTGGTGTGGGTGCATGACCCTTTTTTCTTCATTTTTTCAGCCGAAATACATAAAATGTCATTCTGCAACACAGTTAACTTCTTTAATGTGACACTATTGAATTAAAAAGGATATTCTGTGGACAGGATTTGACTGGATAATGAAAAGTAGGTTATGTTTGGTTGGTTGGTATGCTCAGCCTGTATGGTTTTGTACTGTGCACCATTTCAAAATATTCTACCATGAAAAACCTTCAACATTCATTTGAACCTTTTAGTGCCACAAAAGCTTCTTTATGGTGATAAAAGGTTCTTTAGATTTTTTAAATGTTCATCACACAATCGACTTTTTTCCAAGCGGGAATTTGGAAATTTCTGAGTTTTATCTGAGCATTGTCTGAGGAAATTACAATTTGATTTAATATTATGAAAAAAAATATTGTGCACCAATAAATTTAGCATGGTAAGACCAGGGAAAAGTACACTATGATTTAAAAATTTGGGGTAAGTACATCTTTTCTTTTCTTTTCTTTTTTCTTTCCTTTATTCAGCAATTATACATTGAATTGATCAAATGTGACAGTAAAGACATTTCTAACATTGCAAATTATTTCTTTTGTAAATAAATGTCGTTCTTCTCAACTTTCTATTCAAGAAAATAAATAAACAAATATATAAAATCCTGAAGAAATGAATCAGTTTCCACAAAAATACTATGTGTCACAACTGTTTTCAACTGATTATAAAAAGAAATGTTTCTTGAGCATTAGAATTATTTCTAAGGATCATGTGACACTGAAAACTGGAGTAATGATGCTGAAAATTCAGCTTTGTATCACAGGAATAAATTACATTTTTAAATATATTCAAATACTTATTTTAAATTGTATTAATATTTCACAATACTGCTGTTTTTACTGTATTTTTGATCAAATAAGCATCAATTGGTGAGCATCAGAGGAAAAATCAAAATCATCATCACTTCATTTTAGTTTTTAAACACAATTATGTTCTCATAACTCATATCTTACAAGTGCAGGGCTGACCAGACTCAACTATGAAAATCATTGAACAATAATTACGAAGGTCTGACTTATTTAGAAACACCAACACATTTGTTACACCGCAAGCATTTGTAGCAACATGGCACCACATGCAATCTTTATCTCTGTTTACTTTGACCACATAAACTGAGGTGGAAATTATACAAACCAATTCAATTAACTACAGAACAACAATCAATGTTCATGGAGGAACAGGCTCTTGACTCGCTGCCAGCCGATGGTTTCTGCCGCACAATAACTAAAACTGACACTTCTGCTTAAAAATGCACACACCGTTGTTTTTACAAGATGACTCTGCTGATGAAGGATTCTGGGCAGTCCGACCCAAATCACTGCACACTGATATTAAGCATTCAGCGTATGAACTAATTAGAGCAGCATTAGCACCCGCCCTTCCCTTTCTCTCTTAATACATTATCATTTGTGCAGCAAAAGCTGGAGGGCGAAAAAAAGAGAAAGAAACATAAGAAAGAAGGAAAACATGCATTAATCATCTTCGCTGAAATCCAGGTTGGTCTAAACATGCAAATTTAGAATATTGTTTTTCTGTGAGTGTTAGCTAATGCTTCGCGGCTTGCTAGTTAAGTTGAAAGTGTCCTTCTGTTAAGCACATATGTTTAAACCTTGATCAATATAAAGAAATGATTGCAAAAAAGGTAATTAGGGTTTAGAATGTAAATGTGGAAGAAGAGGTGCGGTGAGAATCTGAACTAAAATGCTCATTTCAGACCCCATTAAACCCAATTTTGTGAGACTTAATCCTAAAAGTTTTCTTTCAGGAAAATGCCATTTTGGGCCTTTGAGGGCTGCACAATGTAATGCTTAATGGCCATATTAAAGGGGTCATATGATGCGATTTCAATTTTTCCTTTCTCTTTGGAGTGTTACAAGCTCTTGGTGCATAAAGAAGATCTGTAAAGTTGCAAAGACTAAAGTCTCAAATCCAAAGAGATATTCTTTATAAAAGTTAAGAGTCAACCACGCCTACCTAAAACGGCTCGTTCTAACACACCCCACATACCTACGTCACTATCTGGGAAGAGTTGCATAACGCCGCCCAAATAGTGACGTAGGTATGTGGGGGCGTGTTAGAACGAGCCGTTTTAGGTAGGTGTGGCT
>NW_015660890.1:1931460-1946941 GCF_001515625.1 Sinocyclocheilus rhinocerous
TTTCAGAAAGGGGGGGCATAGAGGAGAAACAATAATGTGTTTTTTAAACCTTAAACCGCATAAACACATTTCATTACAGCAAATACACAAAATAATGTTCTTTTTAGCAACATCATATGACCCCTTTAAAGATTTTAGTGTCATTGAGATCCTGTTATTGTTTTTTATATATATATATATGGTGTCCTGCATTTAACCTATTGAAGTGCACACACAGACACCGTGAACACACCCCTGGAACATGGTCAGGCATTTTTGCTGCAGCGCCAACCACTATATATATATATATATATATATATTCTTTTATGTGTGTTTTTGTCATTTTTATTATTATATATTATTGTCTTATCAACTGAGATTGTATTTATTATTTAATTTTTTTATATATTTAATATATTGATTTTTTGATTTTTCATTTAAAATCATAAAATCTAATTTTATTCTTTTATTGTTGGGATTTACATTTTGAATGTACTTTCAGTTGAAGTTTTAATAACTTTCATGTGTGTTTTTGTCGTTTATTTTTTTTCTTTATTCGGAGTTGTTTTAGTATCAACTGAGATTCCATTTATTATTTTATATCATTCTTTTTTAATATTGTGAATTCACTTTTTTATTTTACATTTTCAATGTAATTTTAGTTAAAGTTTGAACAATTTTCTTGTGTGTTTTGTCATGTTTTTAAAAAAAAAGTAAAAAAACAAACAAACATTTTATTCATTTTTATTTCAGTTTTAGCTTTTGTTATTTTAGTACCTCAATTTAAATAAATTAAAATGAGGACATAAAACAAGTTTAAGTTTATTTCTATTTTATTTTACTTCGGTTAACTTTTTAAATTTTTTTTATTTCAAGAAACAAACTTTTTTATGGTTTTAGTATTAGTTAACTACAATAACCCTTTAATGAACACAGACAATATTTACTTTTGCATATTCATTTTTGCTGTTTTTACTTTTAGATTGCCTTTGTCGTCATCCAAAACTCACTTAAAGTACATTCTTAGACTAGTAAGTTAATGACAGTGTTATATGTAATATTTTGCAAATCACAAAATGAATGACCATACTTTACATTAAATATGTTGTGATGCCTAGATTCACTTGTGGCATTCAAAATCACTGAATTTAGTTTTAAGTGTTTTATTTATTTATTTAATTTATTTAGACAAACTAATTTTAATGTAATCAGCCATTACATAAAAGTAATTATCTGCCTACCGCATCGGACATTATTTTGTATTCCATTTCTTTGACCTATGACATACTCACAACCATAAAAATAATTTGCTCTGGTATAAAACAAGATTTACACAGTTTACCCACAATTAACTTTATTTCCTAAGGTACAGGACATAGTGTCATTTAAGGTGCTTTTAATTGATGTTAGGATGCAGCGGTTGTATTTTGATGTGTCGGTCAAACACAGGAGTCTGCATGCACAGTTTAAAGCCTCACTGCTTTGTTTTTCATGTAATTGTACATGCTGAACGCTGTTGTTTTTGGCACCGCGCACACACTGTAAATCGCACTGGGAGCTTGTGCGGTGTAAGCCGGCCGCTTTGTTTTGCCAGAGTTTTGATAAAGAGACTCTCTCAGCACTGATCAGAGGAAGCTTTGTTGACGAGTCTTTGTCAATTTATAACCACACATGACATGAATCTTTATGAACACCCCACTGCTTTCCAAAAAAGAGGACGGGCACGTACTAGGAACACCTTCAACACACCATAGCAGTCAAAAAGCCAACATATCCAAAGACCATCACACATATACAAGCCCAAAGCATCATCTCTGCCTCTGACCTATTTGTTTTGCATGCAACGGAGAACAACATTGCAGCTTCTTACATAAGAGTATAATTATAGTCACTGTTGGTGGTTTGCGATTGGTGCGCATGCTAAAACAAAGAAACTTGGAGGCGTTACAAACATCAGTTTTTGGCTTGATATTATTGTTTACTCAGACAACGGTGTTTTAAAAAGGGAATGCATCAACCTTTTATCCCATTCGATTAAAATGATTTCCAACACTTAACACACGCAACATCACGCAGCATTCCATGAACCAGTGGGTGCAAAATTGTTCCAAGAAGGAAACATAATAAACGTGTATTTTCCTCTACTTCAAATCACAAAGTGCCATTTTGCGTCCTTAGAGTGAATTACATAGAGCTAAAAAGTCTGAGAAACAAAGTCAACTGGCATTTAAAGAAAATAAGAATGTTTTTTCTGTTTCTTTGAAACATTTTCCAAGTTATTTGTTTGGTGGTGTTTGAAGGCATGAGACAAAAGCTCTTCATATCTTTCAAAGCATCAAAAGGCCTTTTAAAACATCTTGCTGCTACTATAGAGAGATAATAGTTTTTTTTAACAGTTTTTCTTTCTTGACTCCCACCACTGTTCATTTGATGCGTAACAAAGGCAAGAATTACGTTTATTTTGATTTGTTAATTTATATATTTTTCTTCTTTGTCTGAAAGCTAACTGGCATTAGAGTGCTTCAAACAAATAAAAAAAATTCATTAAAGGAAAAGTTAAACCAAAAATGAAAATATGCTGACAATTTACTCACCCTCAGGCCATCCAAGATGTAGATGAGTTTGTTTCTTCATCAGATTTGGAGAAATTTAGCATTACATCACTTGCCCACTAATGGATCCTCTGCAGTGAATGGGTGCCGTCAGAATGAGAGTCCAAACAGCTGATAAAAACATCACAATAATCCACAACGCAACTCCTGTCCATCAATGTCTTGTGCTGAGTGTTTGTAAGAAATAAATCCATCATTAAAGGTGTTTTTATCTTCAAACCATTGCTTTCAGCTAAAATACGAGTCCTCTATCCATAATACTGCTTTCTTCAGTGAAAAGGTCATCTCATCTGAATCAGGAGAGAAATATGCACAGATCAAGAACTGTTTACAAACGAAAGCAGTCCAAAACAGTTCTAAACAAACATATCAGTGGATTTTGATACGACAGGACAACAGGGGATGGACTTTTTACTGGAGGAAGTGCTTATTATGGATTATGGGCTCGTATTTTCACCAGAAGTGATGGTTAAAAAGTTAAAACATCTTAACAATGGATTTGTTTCTTAAAAGCACATAGTTTTTCACTTCACAAGACATTAACTGATGGGCTGAAGTGGTGTGGATTACTGTGATGTTGTTATCAGCTGTTTGGACTCTCATTCTGACGGCACCCATTCACTGCAGAGGATCCATTGATCCAATTCTACATCTTTGGTGACCTGAGGGTGAGTAAATTTTAGGCTGAACTATTCCTTTAAATGATTTTAGCTGCTGTATATGCCATAACATAAATTTTGCTCATCAAAAGTGTACATCAGGCGTCATCTCATATTTAGAAAAGATATGTACATTTTCCAAGACAGCATACCTGTCAAAACTGTCATACATTCATTACATTTGCCATATCTGAGCATGTAAATGTCTTGTAGTGTCAGTCTGTTTGAACTGAAAAAATGTGATGTCCGAGCCAAAGGAAGTCAGGTTTGGATATATGGCATCCCGGTGGTGATTGTGACGCCTAGATTTCACCTCACAGCTGGAGATGTTTATGTGGATCTGCATCCATCCATCGTGGAAAGCAGGTAATGGAACGAGAGCTGATGGTGTATGAATGAGAGGCAGTAGGTGTGGAGTGGGTGTGCAGATGCATCACGCAGGGCGGCTGAAATAACACACTGCGTTACTGTATCCTCAAATACCTTTGAAGATCTTATTCATCTCAATGATTAGCGCCCCTGCAATGTGATCATTTTCCACTCACATCCTCCATATGGTGTGAAACTGATCCATAATCTGAGGTTGTGACGTTAAAATCAACATGAATCAGCATGCACATCCCGGTTCACTTCTGTAATGTGACGTATTTGAAAATGAAACATGATATTCAGTGAGAAATGAAGGGTGGCTAAATAGACTGTGGTAACTAGCCAATAGAGATGGGATTGTAAAGAATTGAAAAATTCCAATTCTTAACAAATTCCAATAATGGTTAATAAATGGAAGAAAAATGCAATTCCAAATTTCAAAAATAGATCATGGCAACACTTTGATAGTCAACTTTGGACATTCTACTCGACTTTGCAACTACTGTACATGTTAGCTACCAGCAGTGTTGCCAAGTCTTGGCAGTTGGGCTACTTTTACGCTGTTGCCGCGGGATTTAAATCAATCTCCCTGGAACGCGTTTTTGACAGAGGGGGAAAGTTGGGATAGTTTTGGCATAGTTTTGATTTGCAATTGCTGGTTTTGTTTCGCAGACCTGGCAGCGACCATTCATAAGATTATTAGTAAACTATCTGTTTAATATCTGCTAACACTTTATTTTGATGGTCCCCCAAAACACATTCTACTGACTATAAGTAACTCATGTTAACTTATTCTAGTAACTCTAACGCTACTAACAGTCTACTAATGCTCTAATGAGAGTTAGTTGACATGTAGTTTCAAATTTATGAGAGTTAGTTGCAAAGTTACTTATAGTTAGTAAACAGTTGACTATCAAAATAAAGTGTAACCTAAATAGTCGATGGATTCTGATTGGTTGTCTTTTTTATATTGGTTGTCTTATTTTTTATTTAATGTTTTTATCATTCACCAGCTGGAAAAAAATAGCTCTGAAAGTGATTCCAACAATATTGTTCTTCAATATCGCAATAGTTGTGGTGTAGACTCCACCATTCTCTTAATTTTTTTTAATTCATCCTTATAGTTATCATTATCATCCTTGGTGTGAACGCCATAAATCTCCAGCTCAAAACAGAATCCCGAACAGATTTCTTGAACACTAATTATTCTTGTTGGTAAATCAATCATTTTGATTACTGTGATTCAAATCTGTGTTGTTACTGACTGACTGTGACTGTGTTTATACGACAACTTGTAGTTGAAGATGCATATTATGTGTTTGTCAGTATTATTTTAGTGGAAAAGTGAATGAAATATGTTTACACATTTTATGTTTGTTCAGTATTATTGGTTAAAATGTAGTTAAGGCCAATTACTGGAGTGCATTTTTGCCACCTCTAAGAAGTTATTAAAACATCGGAGTAAATGCACGTTTGGAAGATGTGTTTTAATATGATTTATTGTTAACGATAGTGTTTTAGTATTCCGCTTGCATCGGCAGATGAATCCACATGAAAAACCTATTAAAGGAAACAAATGCCATTCGTAATGATGAAAATCAAGATCAAGGGCGTGTATTAAAGCAAGCAAACTGGGTCCATTTTGATTTCATGTTGTCTTTGCTAGTAAATTTCACAAATAATTACAAAGAAATAGTAAATAACAAGGAATTAAATATAAAGATTTGAAGTATATAATATAAATATAAAGACTGAAATTGTATTTTCTTGTAAAACATGCTCCATTAATGTTTACTGACTAACTTCAAAAATAACTTCTTCTTTTTATAGTGGACAGTAAAAGGTTTACACATAAAGGATGTCTTTGGAGGCCTAGCTGAGGCCCAACATTTGCAAACGAATGTTAAAAAGTCTTCAGATCACCACAGGCATCATCTAATTTACGGGATTCTCACTGTGACACATTAAATCAGTCATTCTTAAACATTCACAGAGATGTGATATATGAGGATTTGTTGAGCTGCATCCCTGATGTACAGATACTGCGAACTTCACATGCGTATTTGTGATGTTTTATCCATTTTCTTGTTGATATGTGTGCCAACCCCTGCACGCTCCACCACGGGAGGCTGGGTGATTAAAGGTGTTTATCAGCTGGAGTGGACGGTTTGCCAGCCAGCCACCGTGCATCGTAAGATCCATCGTTCAGAGCGGAGTTCAAGAGCGCCGCTGATCCACCCCGCAGGCAGCGACGACGGCGAGTGAGGTTGACACAGCATGGCACACCTGTTTCACTGATCTGCTTCAAAATCAACAAATGACTGGCTGCCAAAGCAAGCGCTATTCCCCCATGACGGGAAGACTGGAGGCCAGCTCTACCGAGGTACTAATATTTCAAACTAATGAGGTTCTGCACTACTCGTAATTATACTTTATATTCTAAAGCAGCTTCTGTTGCCCAGGGTCTTTCATAGGATTGCACTGCTAAAATGTGATTTGTAATGCGGTCTGATTAAAGAGAATCCTTATGCATATTCTTTGAAAAAAAATTTTGCTGCAGGAAAGCTGCCATTATTCTAATAATGTGTAGTATGATGGGTGGAGCTACAGCTTCAGCTATCTATCTATCTATCTATCTATCTATCTATCTGTCTATCTGTCTGTCTGTCTGTCTGTCTGTCTATCTATCACATATATCTCTCTATCTATCTCTCTATCTATCTATCTCTCTATCCATCCATCTAACATCTATATATACAACTATCCAACTACCTATCTATCTTTCTATCCATCCATCCGTTAGGACTATAAATCATCCAGCTTTAAAGCTTTTCAAACTTTTCCCCAAACTTTAAACCAGTATAATATGGTTTCACTCTGGTTACACAAACCAGATGGTTGACCACCCTACACTGTTATGACCAACTGTTAGCTGGTTTCTTGCAAGCTGGACTAGCTAATGGCCATCTTAGATCAGCTTGAAACCAACAACTTCTAGAAACCAGTTCTTACCAAACTGACAGCTTAGTGGATTTTAAAACTGGTCATTAGCTGGTTGACCAGACATCTAGTTCCAAAAACCTGATAAACGTGGCTGGCGAGCAGTTAGGACCACCATGAAACAGCAATAGACCAGCTAGAAACCTACAACTGTGCTCCTACTAAACCATCAGCTTAAGATGGATTTTAAAGAAGGGAGATGGCTGACTCACTAGGACAGAAGATGGGAAAAAATAACTCACATCCTGATATATCATGCTGGTATAGGCTGTAACCAGCAATAACTGTGATCCTGAATATGACATACATGCACACACACATCTTACTGACACACACTCGACGTGTCTCTGCAGGAGCTTGTGTGTCTATTTGTTGTACTACAATCACAGTAGTGCTTGTCAGCACACACTCTCATATTAACTCCAAAAGCTGTTGGAGAGCCGCCCCCTGCCATATGACAGCTGCTTCCCCTGGAGCGTCTGCGTTTGCCCCCGCTAGCACTGCCTGCCGCGAGCCAGGTAGCAGCCAAAGGGGTGCACAGACCCTGATCACATGGTTATGTCACTCGCTACCTCAAGCTCAGTATCTGTACTTGCTTGTTCCTTCTCTTTCTGCATGATTGCAATGCATGAGACATTTCAGTTCTCTGCCTGCATGTACTAACACCAAAGGGTCAAAGGGCAATGTGACATTGGGCTTTTATGAGGCGAGTGGATGGCCATGCCTGGAATGAACATCTCGTTCACAGCTCTACTATCTCTTCCTTCTCACCGTGTGCTCTGTTTCTTAATGTCTGCCACAACATGTATTGGCGATATTTTATTGTTAGCCATTATATGTACAGAGAAATATATGGTAACATTTTATTCACGTATTTATAAAATACTACTAACAAATGCATAACATAATCTTTAACTACACATTGTCACATGAATGATCAGTCAGTTACTACACTGATTTAAGACTGATTTGCTAACAAGAATGAATAAAGTTCAGGAATCGGATAACACTGATTGTGCTAGTTTTTGATTCAGTACTTGCTCAGAAGAGTCATTTACTGAGGAAACTGACTATCCTGTTACTTTATATCCAACAATTCTATTCACTAGCTGTTATATATACAAAGAAATATGTCTGTAATAGCCACAACCAATGTCTGTTTCACATGCAGAAGGTCGTGTGAAACCTTTTTCATGATTCATTTTTGTCCTTAGGAGAAATTTCTTTACATATAAGAATACATTTGCATTACATTTATGCATTTGGCAGTCAGTTTTATACAAAGCGAATTACAGTGCATGGAATTTTGGGAATTGAACCCAAAACCTTGTGTGAGGAGATCTTGTCATTCTGGTAAATTATATATTTGTATGTGTGTGTATGTGCATATATATATATATATATTCACTTAATGCAATGACATTCATAAAAATGCAATGACATTGATACACTTTATGCAGGCTTAAGTGTCCAGTTACTTTAGGGGCCATTAGAGGTCTTCAAGAATGGTAAAACTCTGCAAAAAGATATTTTCAGTGGACAAAAGCCATTTACTCCAAAACATTCCCATCAAATTTCAAAACTAGACCAAAGATGACAGCCTCTGCATCGGTAGCCTTGGATGACTCCATGAGTTCTTTGAAAACCAGAGAACTGTCATTAGCTCGGGATCCAAAGCCCTAGAGATCCTCCAACCCAGTCACAATGAATTTGAATTTCATGTTGATGATTTAGGTGCGAGGTTATTATTTTTTTTATTCCTAGACACCCCCTAACACACACTCCAGTCAGGCAGCGCTCCCTGTCTACTTATGACCTTCTCCGCAGCCATATTCTTCACAGAGCAAGAACACAGCCCTCAGCGAGACGCGACTTCTCTCTCCAAAGTCTCTCTGTGCTTTGGTGCTTGTTTAAAATTTCCCACCGAGACAAAAGACGGATTAAGTAAAGATGCTTCAAATCCTCGACAGGCGAGTTAAGGGTTCTTCATGAATAATGATGATAAACGTGCTTTTTTCTCCCTCAGATTTGATTTGCGGTGAACAATGCAGCAGTTTCCATTCCGCCGTTCCTCCCAAGTTAATATTTTTACAACAAATTCTCCCTCCATGCACGACGGCCCAACTCAGACTTGAAAAACAATGCTTAATTTTACAAGTCCCTATAGCTTTAGCTACAACGTGAATTATTAATCTTCCACAGCTTGCGAAATCTTGTTTCAAAGCTTTGTATTTCCAGAGAGAGAGGGGAGAAATTTAATCAAACACTAAGAAAGAAGAGTCTGAGGGGCGCTTGGAAGGGTGCACAAAGTCTTCAGAGACAAAGTGTCGCTGTGAGAGGAGAGAAAAGGACAAGCCTGACCTCTGCTAGCACGGTTGAGCTTCACCTCAGGTGAGTTTCTGCAGCATGCGTCTCACGTTGTCATGTTGCTACCGCAGTACCGCATCTGTCTCCCTCTCTCTCTCGCTCTCTTTCCTGAGGCCTGCTCATGAAGGGAAATGTTATATTTAGCTGACCAGTATTTTGTTTGTTCACTGAATGTAACGGTGCCCTTGGAAGACTGCCAGATTGCTGCAGAGCCCAATCTCTCTCTCTTTCTTTCTCTTTTTGTCTCTAATATATATGTATACATTTATAAATATATATTTGACTGACTGCCTCAAACCTTTCAGTGAAAGACTGATTTATTGTGACACTGCCAGAGTGAAAATGCCATTTTCAAAAGTACCAAGTTGACTTTGCATTGAATTCCCAAAATACTAATAATCTTGAAGAAGCATCAAGCGTTATTGAAGAAAAGTGCATGTTCATTTAATCGTGTCCATCACGAAACACCTTGGGTGTATTAATACTGTACATTCATCACCACTTTATTAAAAAGGATAGTTCACCAAAAAATAATCTGCCATCATTTACTCACCCTCAAACTCTCATAACTCTCTTCCATCTGAACACAAAGGGAAAAGTTTTGAAGAATGATCATGCTGTACTTTTCCATGAAATAGAAGTAGATGGAGACCAAAAACCATCAAGCTCCTAAATGACAAATATGCACCATAAAAAGCGGCCAATACATGAAAGAGGCCAATACAACTTTTGCATTATATTATAAGTCTCAGTCATCATTTACTCCCCCTCAAACCCGTACAACTTTCTTTCATCCGTTGGACTCAAAAGGAGATGTTTTGAAGATAACGCTGCTCTTTTCCATACAATAGAAGTGGATGGGTACAAAAGACTTTTAAGCTCCTAAAAGGACAAAAAGTACCATATAAAAGCATCATGAAATTGGACAATACAACCCGTGTGTTATATTCCAGGAAACATACCAAAAAAGTCATTATTCACTGAATAGGCCTATCTTGCCTTGACATTTGTGGTCTCCATTCACTTTCATTGTCTAGATAGAGTAACGGTTAATGCTCCTTTGGCTTCTTTTGGTACAATTTTCATTGCCAGAGCTAGCTAAACAGAACAATTGAACATTTTGTCAATTATTTTCATATTATTCTGAAAAATACAATGCATTTTTGTATAGTTTAGATAAAATGGCATTGACCCCACTTCTGTGACGATTCATCATGCTAAAGTCGCTCCACCACCACAGCAAACCACATCAGTTTACCTGTGTCTGACTCAAAGATTATATCAAAATGACAATTTATGAAATTGATATTTGCCGTGTTGTTTTATGTGACACATATTTAGATAGTAATGAGCTCATCTCCCATCAGATACGGGCTTAATCGGATACATTACCTTGGCAACGCTTCTGCATGCGTGGGTGCCACGATCCTGGAAGGTTTCACCATGTAAATGCGCTTTAAGGGTCTTAAACGCATTTGTTTTTGAGGACAAATATCCCGAGCAGACATTTAGACTTCAAAAGACCCTGACCTACTTCTAAATGTGGACATACTCAAAAGGAAACAAGTCAGTCCGTGTATGATTGTTGTTTTGATTACAGCATAAAGTGCAGTAAACCTGCTGCCCTGGTGGTTTCTGACTCCGGGAATGAGATTACTCTTCTCAGAAAGCTTTTGTGCACTCGAAATTTGTTTTCCATGTACTCACATGTCTTTTCGCAGAATCTCTTCTCTTCATGCGAGAGATTAATGCGAGCGGACAGGAGCGAACAGCTGAATCATATTTTCAAAGGCTGCATCGCACAGCAGCGGGGTGACCACCTCTGCTCTGGCCTCGTCTGGTTGCTGGACCGCGTTGGCTTTTATCAGCACAATCTGCTCCCGTGTCCCTCGTGATGAGAAAGCACCTGGCCTCCAATTGGGGACAAGCTGTCCAAACCAACCGAGGTTCACCGAACACCCACGAGTCCAATGTCGCCGCCACTCGAATACAAAAAACTACAAACATTTGACTGTTAATCATTACGAAGATGATTTCCGTGAAAGCGCTCGGATTGAATTTGCTCATTTTAATTGGATGTAGGGAAGGCAGTTCACATTTCCTAAACAAAGAGTGGGAATTGAGCTTTGCCATTTTCTGAGTGCAATGAGTCTTATCATACATCAACAAATGGAAAGAGCAATGAGGAGGAGCTGCAAAATCATTATTCATTATTCATAATCATTTAATATATATTCATAGAGAATTACTCAACCTCTGCTATAATGTTATCTTGCTCTGAGAGTTAGTGTGAAAGCCCCAGATTGAGAAACTTAACATTTTCGGACAAAAAAAGCAACAGAGTTCTTACACAACAGTTTTAATTCATGTCAACAAATGATAGTGACCCTAAAAGCACCGGTACCTGTTGCTAGCATAATGGAGCTTACAGTGAAGTTTCCTGCACTACATTATAATTAGATTTTTATTTTTTGCTTTCCTCTGCCAGCCTTCCTGTTTTGGTGTCACAATGCTATTTAAACGATTTACTGGCACGGGAGCTTCTTCCACATTGACCTTTAGACAAAGCTCTCACAAGTTTAAATTTGTTAGCTAGTAATGTTCTACAGTGGATATAAAGGATATGCATCATTTTTTTCTGAATTTGTAAAATTATTTCCACCACATCTCAATATTAAATAGTATTATGTAGTGGAAATTATATTTTAAACATGTTTGGGATATAACTGAGCCTAGCATTTAAAGAATATTAAATATACAAAATAATATTTAATAATAATAGTAATTTAACATTTTAGAACATTTACAGCTTGATAACAATATGTAACAATATCTAATAATAATTATTTACAATGATAATGTTTTAATATTTTAATAATAATATTTTAACTTTTTTTGCACAATTTGACCAAAATTACAGCTTATTTGCAAATGATACACAATAAAATTATTCTGTTTACAAGGGATTTTTTACCTTGATTTTTCATGTCACATTTCATCTCGTTTGCTCTTCACTGATGTTGCTGTCTCCTTGGAGTCTCTAAACTAAAAAAAAAAGTTGGTATTAGTGGCTAAATTGTTGGTTGCTGTGTAAAATGTTGACAAATAAATGGCAATTTGGGATTTGTGTAAAAATTACAATCATTTTTCCACAATAAACATCAAAACAGTTTATTTAAGTATCTGCTTATATCATTTCATTTTAAATGTTAAGTTTTAGTTTTAAAAATATAATAATTATTATTTTATCCTAATTTATTTTCACATTTCAAGATTGAAGGTCTGGGACTAGGACCAGGGAAAACCATAAAATAGCTAAAATAAGTTTCCGAGACTGTATTAATGTGTGCTTCATATAACAAAATGTGTTGGTTTTAATAAAAATCAACCCCTGGAGCTCTAAAAATGTCCGTAATTGAACAAACACACATATATGTGCATCATACATCTGCAGAAAAGCCGTCGCAAATGGCGGCGTCGTTGAGGTTCCGTAGGCGGAGAATCGCCGCCTCCTCAAGTTGCAGCTACGCTTATCTCAGTCAACAGGCTGCGGAGAGTCTGACACGCGCTTTTGTCTCGGCCCACGTGCACTCCTTTATCTCTGCCTTTCTTTCCTTCACCCTCCTCTTCTTCTTCAACAGCTGTCCAAACCCAAGCACCCCTCAGCCTCTTCATCACCCACTTACGCCAACTTTGCGGGGCCAATTAGCATGTTGAAATCCCAATCAAAACAACTGGCTGTCAGCCTGTAACAGAACGACACTCGGTTACTCTGCCTCCATAATCCATGCGCCTGAGACTTGAGCTTTGTCAGTACAAGTGTTCTAGATGTGCTGATATCCATGTGTTTGTCTGGAGACTTTCTGGATGTCTTAGTATGCCAACATACACATCGACTCTCAATGCAACGCAGAGATAATCTTATATACTGTAGATCATTCCCGAATGGTAATCTGTGAATTGGAGCCCTGAGGGCAAATTCATTAAGTGTACTATTGCTTTGTTCAGCACAATTTTTTATTGTGTTCATTTACTCTAATAAGCTTAATATAGCTGTTGCTGATTTGGTAGAAATGGGACTAAAATTAAACTTGGCGACTGCGATTAGTAAAATTAGCAACAAGCAAGGACATTTCCATAGTGTGCTATTGTTCAACGGCTGGTGTCATTATTATTAGCAGGCATCGAACGGCCAAAGGCTTTCTGTTGTCTTAGTATGCCAACATACACCTCGACTCTCAATGCAACGCAGAGATAATCTTATATACTGTAGATCATTACCGAATGGTAATCTGTGAATTGGAGCCCTGAGGGCAAATTCATTAAGTGTACTATTGCTTTGTTCAGCACAATTTTTTATTGTGTTCATTTACTCTAATAGGCTTAATATAGCTGTTGCTGATTTGGTAGAAATGGGACTAAAATTAAACTTGGCGACTGCGATTAGTAAAATTAGCAACAAGCAAGGACATTTCCATAGTGTGCTATTGTTCAACGGCTGGTGTCATTATTATTAGCAGGCATCGAACGGCCAAAGGCTTTCTGTCACTTGCAAATGAAGATGTATGACACCACATTTCTCCCAGTTCAAGTAGCATTATGGACTCTCTGGAAAGTGTTTTTCTTCCTCCACAGATGCCCCAGCTTCACTCTGTATTCATTTCAGTGTATAAAAAAAGACAAACATCTGCATAGGGTGAAGGGCTTGTCATTGGAGGACGAATGAGGAGAGAAAGCGTATTATTTGCATAAGCTGTCTCAGCATTAGCTATAAGATGGATTTCGCATCAGTAGCTTTGTGATCCCCGACTGTAAGAGTTTCTCTGAGATACCAGACAAGATGAGGCTCTTTTAGATTTGATAGCAGAATGCAAAACTGATACTCACCAAATGCAAGGAAAACTTTTTTGAAAGTTGAAACACTCTTTAAAAAGTTATTTATTGGGATCTATGGTTCCATTAAGAACTTTAAATATCCATGGAATCTTTTCACTGCACAAACAGTTCTTTATAGTGGAAAAAGGTTCTTCATAATATTAAAAAATTCTGTTAAGTGGTTATTTTAAAAACGGTTCCATTCAAGGTTCTTTGGGAAATCATAAAGCGTTCTTTAAAGGGTTAGTTCACCCAAAAATTTTAATTAGCCTGTGTTTTACTCACCCTCGAGGCATCCTGGGTGCATATGACTTTCTTCTTTCAGACGAATCCAGTCGGAGTTATATTAAAAATTGTCCTGGCACTTCTAAGCTCTATCATTGCAGTCAGCGGGTGTTTCTGTTGAACAGTCCACAAGATGTCAAATAAAGCACGCGCATCTGTAATAAAATGAGCACGGCTCCGGTGGGTGAATAAAAGCCTCCTGTAGCGAATCCATGCATTTTCATAAGAAAAATATCCATATTTCAAACGTAATAAACACTTTTCTCTCACTTCCGGTATCTGTCATACGTGGAAGGCATTCCAACGGATGACGTAGGACGTCGGCGTAGCATGATTAGTGACAAATGCGGAGAGAGAACAAAACAAAACGCCGGTCACGAATTAGAAGTACAAACTGAGGATTTATAAAGAAAAATGTTGGAGGATTTCGATATAAGCCAAGAGGAGACTGGTTTTCCTTTGCTAAAGTAAGGAAACTTTGCTTCCTTTGCTCCTATAAACAAACTCGCGAGACTAGCATATCTCAGAGGCGAGTGCGCTGAGCATACGTCCTACGTCATCTGCCGGAACACCTTCCGCGTATGACAGATACCAGAAGTGAGGGAAAAGTGTTTATTACGTTTGAAATATGGATATTTTTCTTATGAAAACGCATGGATTCACTACAGGAGGCCTTTATTCACCCCCCAGAGCTGTGTGAGGCACGTTTTATTATGGATGCGCGCACTTTATTTGACTACTTGTGGACAGTTGAACAGAAACACCCGCTGACTGCAATGATAGAGCTTGGAATAGCCAGGACAATTTTTTATATAACTCCGATATGATTTGTCTGAAAGAAGAAAGTCATATACACCTAGGATGCTTTGAGGGTGAGTAAAACAAAGGCTAATTTTCATTTTTTGGAGAACTAACCCTTTAGTGACATCACTGAAAAAAAACTACTATAATCCTTTGGAACATTTTTTTTAAGAATGCATAATACAAGGTTTAAATCCATTTGAAATGTAAGAAGGAATTACTATTGTTCTTTTAAGTGGTATCCAAAGCACATCAACTGGTGACTGGGGTTCCTCAGGGATCAGTTCTTGGACCCCTCCTCTTCTCCATATACACTACATCACTGGGACCCATCATACAGGCACATGGTTTCTCCTACCATTGCTATGCTGATGACACACAGCTCTATCTCTCATTTCAACCAGATGATCCAACGGTAGCTGCACGGATCTCAGGCTGCCTGGCGGACATCTCGGCATGGATGAAAAAATATCACCTACAGCTCAACCTGGCAAAGACTGAGCTTCTTGTCTTCCCTGCCACTCCAAATCTACA
>NW_015660890.1:1947091-1949318 GCF_001515625.1 Sinocyclocheilus rhinocerous
ATGTATTCCCCAATTGTAAGTCGCTTTGGATAAATGCGTCTGCTAAATGAATAAATGTAAATGTAAATGTAGTAACGACACTACTGCACTTAATTTGGTGTACAATTTTCAATTGCTAGTAAATTTTATAATTAATTACAAAGAAACCGCAAGTAACACATTAAATGAATCATGAAAATTTGAAGTTGAAAAAAATAGCATTTTATTGTAAAACGTAGTCTAGTAACAAAAAAAAAAGTTGTAAATAAAACAGATTATTTAAGTTTTTATTTTTGCTGTCCAGAGTCATGCAATGGTTAAATATGCTTGGTCTATTTGGTAAAAAATTTGTATAACTGCAACAAAAACAGTCAAAGTAAGTGGCAATATTTTGTCTAAAATATCAGTTACTTAATATTAGCTTTTTGTTTATTGAACTGCTGTATTGCTGTAATATCATACAAGTGAAGACACAGAGAGAATGGTTAATATATAATGTTTGAAACAATAACTGGCTCTGTTTGCCACAAATATACAAGGGGAATATTTCTGTCACAGGGACACGAATATAATACGAATATAATTTCATTTTATAATGAAATACTGCAGCATAGTTTCATGGCCAGTAAGAAAAATTTATGGCCCGTAAATTTTCTCAATTCACCTGCTTTTGACAGGTGAGTCAGAAAGTAATTTTTTGACCCAGCTTGTTAACTCTTTTCTGTTATATATTCTGCTCTGTTTACCAAGATGGAAAGTAGGATGTAACAGAGCAGAGAGACAAATGGGCAAGCCAAGGAAGCGCCACAAATGATTTTTCAAAACAAATTTGTACATCGATTCCCTCAGGTTGTCGAACAAGCGAGCAGATTTAATTGGGAAGATGCCCTAGAATAGGAGCTCACCTGGAGACGACCATTTTTTACACTCTTTCCTTGTGTCTCTCCCTCCCTCTCTATATTCTTTATCTCAGTCTGTCAGAGAGGCCCTGTAATCACTTCATCTGTTATCAGTCATTCCCACTGTTTCTGCCATCCCAGAATGCTCGGCTCTTGGTTGAAAGTCTCCTCTATCGACAGCCCCGGGTTATCAGCAGCCTGTGAGGGAACATCGCTCGGATACTCCGTTTGCAGTGCATGACTCTAGATTTATATTGTTTTATTCTCAACTACTTCAATAAAGTTTTACTCAGAATTTGTTTGTATGCATTTTATTGGTTCTTCTTAGAAATTATATATATATATATATACATACATACATACATATATATATATAGATAGATAGATATATAGATAGATAATTTATTTTTTTACAAATGCAATCATTAGCAAATCTCAAAATAAATAAACTACTGTATATTGTACTGTATAATGTATATACTGTATATTGTAATTCATGTGTAGCATTTTTTAAAGGGGTCATATGATGTTCCTAAAAAGAACATTATTTTGTGTATTTGGTGTAATGAAATGTGTCTGAAAAGCGAGGTGTGCTCTGATTGGCCAGCTATCCAATGCGTTGTGATTGGCCGAATACCTCAAGCGTGTGACGGAAATGTTACGCCCCTACCATACTGTGATGCCCTGTCCGGCCAGAGCGACGAGACAAAAACATTAAAACCCATTATAAACGAGGCATTTGTTGCATTCAGTGGGGACAGCTTGTAACACTTCAAAGAGAAAGGAAAAATTGAAATCGCATCATATGACCCCTTTAATGATTAATTCATGTTTTATTTTTAATTTGGACAAAAAGCATCCATATGCTCTTCTTTGTCTCAGTGGTCGTGGACTTTATACTGACACCTACTGGTGTGGATGTATAGTTAATTTACTAATTTCTAATTTACTAATTCCTCAAAAGTACTTTTCATTTATTTATGTTTATCTTGGCATATAAAAAAATCTAATAAACTTGCTTGTCTACTTGAATGCGGATATTACAGTATAGCATTGTTTTACAGTATGCATCCATCACCTTGATTAGGAATGCTGTCCTGGATGTGTTTTGTGCTGTCGGATCTGTTGACTTTGATTCGTCTGTTGTCTTATTTGTTCCCTTTTTTTTGCATCAGTTCCAAATCCATATCATGACTCAGCCCACAAGCAAGCTGCCCGCATCTATATTTGCATTGACTCGAAAGCGTACCGTTAAGTGGGTCACATCTTCGGAAACTTTGGCCTGCTTTGCCAGTTGGACCCATGGTAATGAGGACAAAAGGAGGGCGAAATCTGTTGGCCCTTGCGCG
>NW_015660890.1:1949500-1952863 GCF_001515625.1 Sinocyclocheilus rhinocerous
AGTGAGCAGAGGTGGCGGATTCGACGAAGGAGCGTCCGGCGGGTTTGCGGCAACCACATGTGACGACCCCGAGCTGGACTCCGCTTCATCCATGGTGAAAGCCGATGCGGCGATCCACAGCGTGAAGTTGATGTATTTCCTTCGCGACCAGCACGGATCAGCTCTAGGGATGACGAAGCGGATATCGTCCTCTTTTGGAAGGTCAAACAAAGTAGTTTCGCTTTCACAACGAAAAACACAGCGTCTTCACGGCATGGCGTAACAATACTACAGCGAGAATAAAAGTTACGTCTTCTTTCTTTGCGTGAACATTTGGGTGGCGTTATGCAAATCTTCCCACATCGTGACGTAGACATGTGGGGGCGTGTTAGAACGAGCCGTTTTAGGTAGGCGTGGTTGACTCTTAACTTTTATAAAGAATATCTCTTTGGATTTGAGACTTTAGTCTTTGCAACTTTACAGATCTTCTTTATGCACCAAGAGCTTGTAACACTTCAAAGAGAAAGGAAAAATTGAAATCGCATCATATGACCCCTTTAATGATTAATTCATGTTTTATTTTTAATTTGGACAAAAAGCATCCATATGCTCTTCTTTGTCTCAGTGGTCGTGGACTTTATACTGACACCTACTGGTGTGGATGTATAGTTAATTTACTAATTTCTAATTTACTAATTCCTCAAAAGTACTTTTCATTTATTTATGTTTATCTTGGCATATAAAAAAATCTAATAAACTTGCTTGTCTACTTGAATGCGGATATTACAGTATAGCATTGTTTTACAGTATGCATCCATCACCTTGATTAGGAATGCTGTCCTGGATGTGTTTTGTGCTGTCGGATCTGTTGACTTTGATTCGTCTGTTGTCTTATTTGTTCCCTTTTTTTTGCATCAGTTCCAAATCCATATCATGACTCAGCCCACAAGCAAGCTGCCCGCATCTATATTTGCATTGACTCGAAAGCGTACCGTTAAGTGGGTCACATCTTCGGAAACTTTGGCCTGCTTTGCCAGTTGGACCCATGGTAATGAGGACAAAAGGAGGGCGAAATCTGTTGGCCCTTGCGCGACGCTGACTCATAAGCACAAGCGCTGCAGACTGATGCTGTCTTACCAAACTTTGGCCCGACTAGCCTTGAGCTCGGAGAGGGCGGCCTGTATGACCTCATCGAACATCCTCATAAATCAGAAAAGTTTGGCGCGCTTAAAATTCATTTTCTGTAAAGTTTGCTGCAATCTACACTGCCGTTCATGTTTGGGATCAGTAAGATTTTTAAAGAAGTTTCTTAGGCTCATCAAGGCTGTATCTACAGTATTTGATAAAAAAAAATTTAATTTTGTGAAATATTATTGCAATTTAAAATAAGTTTTTTTTGTTTAATACACTTTACAATATAATTTATTCCTGTGATCCAAAGCTGAATTTTCAGCATCATTACTCCAGTCTTCAGTGTCACATGATCCTTCAGAAATCATTCCAATATGCTGATTTATAATCAATGTTGCAAACAGTTGTGCTGCTTAATATTTTTTTGGACCTATGATACTTTTTTCAGAATTCTTTGATAAATAAAAAGTTAAAAAGAACAGTGGTTATATAGAATTTATACACTACTATTCACAAGTATGGGGTCAGTACATTTTTTCTTTGTTTTTAAAAATAAATTAATTAATACTTTTATTCAGCAAGGATGTGTTAAATGGATAAAAAAGTGAGAGTAAAGACTTATATTGTTAGAAAAGATTTCTATTTTGAATAAATGCTGTTCTTTTTAACTTTTTATTCATCAAAGAATCAAAGAAAAACACAACAGTTTCAACACTGATAATAAATCAACATATTAGAATGATTTCTGAAGGATACAGCCTTGATGAGCATGAGAGACTCTATTAAAAATCTTACTGATCCCAAACTTTTGAATGGCAGTGTACATAGAATAGGTTAAACAGAAAAGCCTGCAAAGGAAGCAGCAGTTTTATGACTTTGCAGCTGAATTAAATGAGGCATGTTGATGGCTTTGTGCCTAGGGTGATAAAAGTGATTTTATTTTATTTTTCACGACGATGCCTCAGTGGCACAGGTAGCCTCAGTACTTGGCTTGATGGGGCCTGTCCATTTTCAGATCCCTTTTGCTCTAGTGGAGATGAAGAGGCCGTGATTGTGCCGAAAAAAATATCCGGGAGTGCATGTGCCCTGAATCAACCCTCGACAGTGTAAGGTCACTCTCGACGGCTGGAGGGAGGAGGGGACGTCCTGCTAATCCAAGCTCTCGTCCAGCTCACATGCAGGGATTACATCCTCGCTTTACATTACCACGATCGCCTCCGTGCATCTCGCTGCTGACCTGTTCTCTAACCCGGAGAAAGAACATGACTAAAACACATGCTTAATCACGCCGCATCTCTACAGCTGTTGCATTTTCTGTACTTGAGGAGTTGCTATGGCGACAGTCAGCCATGTTGGCCTTGATGTTTTCACAGTCCCCTCTTATTACGCTCTGTGGTTTGAAATGACTCAGGACGTTTCGGTGCGCCGTACAAATGCTTTCAACAGCACGGTCCACTGAAAGAGAAACTGTGAAGGTAATGTTTGTGCCATGAAAACTGTAAATTGTAAAAAAAAAAATTAATTAATTAATTAATTAATGAAAAAATATTGCTGAAAACATTAATAATAATAAAGTATTTGTAAAATAATTGTAAAAAATTATAATTATTATTATTATAAGTATTTGCAAAAATATTGTAAAAATACTTTTGTGAAAAAATGTCAGATCGTGTCTGGTAAATTGATAATTATTTTAAATATCAGTATTTTAAATTTGTTTTGGCTGACAATCAATCAATAGTTGCTATAAAACTATTTCAATCATGACAACTCTCGGAAGATTTTAGCATGGTGATGGATATGACAATGTTAATGTATTTGGTCTTGTATATATTCAATACTGAATGATTTTTAAATCTCTAATAATAGTCAATATGAATGATATCAGTATGTCATGTATCAATGCACCAAACACAATAAGACCAAAATGTGTGTTAGAAAAGTAAATAGGTTTTGTTTTGATTCATGACTTAGCATCAATATATATAATATAAATCATATGTTGTATGTTATTTTGATGCTTTGTCGAACTTTTTTTTTCACTTTTACAAAAACATAAATAATTGTTAGTAAATTTCACAATTACAAAGAAATGGCAAGAAACACATTGAATTACAAGTGAAATTTGAAGTTTGAAGTAGAAAAAAATGAAATTGTATTTTCTTGTAAAACATACTCCAATAATTATATTTATTTTGATTTACTTTGAAAAAAAAAAACAAAACTTTTTTTAACGGCAAAAAAATTTTTTCC
>NW_015660890.1:1952904-1978265 GCF_001515625.1 Sinocyclocheilus rhinocerous
ATATATATATATATATATATATATATGCGTAGTTGACAGTAAAAAAAAAAAAGCTTTTTTTGTAAAAAAAAAAAAAAAACTTTTTTTAACGGCAAAACAATTATTTCACACTGGGAACGAGCCACTTCACACTAACTTGATGCTGTGTTGCTGTGAAAAGTAAACTGTCCCATTAATAAAATCCATTATTATACCTGCCATAAATATTATCACATTAACTATCCATGAAATGTCATACATACATCATGCTACACGAGGCTTTGTGTGATTCAACCGTACGTTTCATTCATCACTAGGAACACACAAGCAAGAGATCCATAAACAAAATCCAGCCTCCTGTGAGGCGCAGGAGATGTGAGGTGGCCGACACTCTCTGACAGCATCTCAGAGAGGGACCGCTGAAACCAGCCCCTCCGGCAACCCATTTATTTTTAACTTTCCCTCATCCCACCATCTGCAAAAAAAAGCTCCCGGCTCTCCATTAGTGTGGTCACGTGCCGTCAGCGATGCACGGGCCAGTGGATGGCAACAAGGGACCAAGAGTCCCCTCTCCACATATCCAATCAACTGATGCCCAGAACTTACATCTTTACCTTGAGGGTCTGTGGTTAAATCTAACATTTCCATCAAACTAGCTTGGACAAGCTTAACTTCTGATTTTAAAAAGCTGGTCAATATTTGACTATATGTTGTTTAAGCTGGCTGGTTATTTTTCAGGTACAGCTTGACCAGTATAACACTGATGACACCAAAAGCCCAAAATGTTTGGCTACTGTATGTTTACATAAATGTAGATTTATTAATATGGAAAGCACATTTCAGATATTTCTGTCTTGGATGAATTTAATGAGAGATTTGAGTTCATAATGAGATTTCTGACTTCTGATTGCAGACTTCTTGGCAAATCTAAAGGGAATTGTGAGTTGTGGTTAAGATCTTCTCTGAAAGAAGATCTGAAAGTAGAATATGAGATAATTTGGGTCTTTTTCTTATGAGAAAATGGTCTAGGTTTCTATTTTCAGCCAACTGAAGATGAATCTGTTTTTTGAAAGAAAGAAATACTTTCAGTCAGCAAGGTTGCACGGATTACACAAACATATCAAGCAGCACAACCATTCTCAACTGTGAAAATAATATGAAAATAATAATAAGATATGTTTCTAGAACAGAAATCAGCATGAATGATTTCTGAAGACTGGAGTAATGATGCTGAAAAATCATTTGCATCACAGGAATATTATATATATATATATATATATATATATATTTTTTTATTTTTATTTTTTCACAATATTTCAGTACTTTTTTCACTGTATTTTTGATCAAATATATCCTTGGTGAACAAAAAAAAGTGATGTGACTTTTTTTTGCTCACCAAGGATTTATTTGATCAAAAATACAGTTAAAAAACTTAAATATTATAAATAATAAATGAATGAAGGAATAAATAAATGAATGAATGCAATTCAAAAAATGTATACTATCCACTTTAATACTATAGCTCTATATCAAAATATAATATCAAGTTAATACTTAAATGAAACATAAATGTTGCTCCAGAGACTTAATGGAGTTCTTCAAAGCGCATCCAATTGGAAAAATAAAATTCCTGTGGTGGGAATGAACATTTGCAGTTGACAAAGATGAGACAGAGAGCCAATGGATGTTCGATGGAAACATGACAGCACTGTAACACAGAAGATGGCATGTTTGTGTGTTTGCGATGCGTTATTTTGTCGTGCCGGTTCCAGGACTGCCAGCTGTGCCGTGCTCCAGTTTTAAAAGCTGAAGAATAGTCTCTCCAGAGAGCAAAACATGCAGTCTTAGATGCAGGAGAGGAACAGACGCACACTTTCTAGCGTTAACGCACTTCAAAAACAGCTTGGATACATTAACCATCTCTGGTTAATATTCCGAGTGTGTGGTGACCCTGATAGAGCACTGCATAAAAACTCCCACCCGTTTTGCCATGACAGTCGTGATCTACGGGCGAGCGCACGACCGTGCATGCATGTGAGACCACGGGTGTCTTTTTTACGATTCATTCTCAGAGCAATCAGGCATCTCAGCCGCTGTGTCTATTCTGTCATTACCGCTTTAATGAAGCGTGAAAGTGGCTCGCTTGCTCACCTTGAGCGTGTGTGTATGGGAGGGGTGAAGAGTGTGTCAAGTGTCCGCTGCTGTGTGTCAAACTGACTCACCAATCAGGAGAGGAGGTGGATTAGTTCATTGCTGTGGCAGTGGGTGGACTATCAGAGCTGCTCATGCGGTCCCAACATCTCTTTTCCTCTGTGCGTGTGTCAAACTCTTCAATGGGTCCTTATGCAATGGCCTAAAAAATTTACAAGCCGCTCTTAAAAATGTATGAACGTCATTGCATTCGAAAACAAAATATCAAAACAAGTGGAATTTATTTTTAACAAAGCAATGCCTCTCATCTGAACTGAACAAGAACGTAACTGAGCATGTTACCCTCAAATGTGGTGCATAATGGTCTTCATTTACCCCTAAAATCTTACTATTGGATTTAAGAACATTTTTACGTCCAAAGTAATTTGATTCAGCCTGCTTATACCATCACAAGCTTGCTTTTGAATATTCAGAAGTTTATACATTCAGGGAAAAATAAAGTGCCTTAAGTATCTGTGGAGTGCGATTTAATAGTTATATTGTTATATTATATTTATATTTTCTTTAATTTAATGTTATGTAATCATGAGCTGTCTTTTGATTTTGAACACTTATAATATATATATATACACTACCGTTCAAAAGTTTGGGATCAGTAAGACTTGTAATGTTTTTTAAAGAAGTCTCTTATGCTCTGAAAATTCAGCTTTGCATCACAGGAATAAATTATATTTTGAAGTATATTAAAACAGAAAACCAATATTAGAAATTGAAATAATATCTCACAATATTAAATTTTTTTCTGTATTTTTGATCAAATAAATACAGCCTTGATGAGCACAAGAGACTCCATTAAAAAACATAAAAAATCTTACTGATCCCAAACATTTGAACGGCAGTGTATATATATATATACACATTTATACTTAATAGTTCATAGTTATATTATTTATTTTACTGATTTTTATATATTTTATTTATAACTATATTTAATAGTTAATTTTAGATGGAAAGAAAAAATGAAAGGTGGCTGAAGTACTAGCACAGTGTGGCAAAAAATAAATCTGGGAAATGTGCCATGTAGCATAGTTTCATAAATCTATTAAAATTCACCTTGTTGGTTTAAAACCACTGCTCAATTTGGCTCAGAAAAGTGAAATTAGTTCTGAGAAAAGCTCTAGTGGCATTTATTTGCATTCAATGCCACTTGGGTTGATATTTTATTATCTAACGTAATGATTTTTAAATGTAGCTTAACCGTCCAAAAACGGTTTGGGCTACTGTTATGCTCTGTTCTCATCAGGTCCTATGGAGCCTGTGCATATCTTAGCAAGAAATAAGGACAGAGAGGAATAATCACATGGCTGTTCTGTCTCTGCAAGAGTTTTGGCTGTGAATCAAACCTCCCCAACACACATTCTCCCTGTCTCTATCTATCTAAAGGCCTGCTCTCTTGCTTTGCTGAAAGAGCGCTCCCAGGGGGCTCAGCGTTGTCTGGTTTAGGGGAGAGGAAACTCTCTGACTAGGCTGGGTACGATGCAGGAGGAGGGTAAGTGGCGCTTGGCTCGTGGTGCTGCTTTGAGTTTTTTCTCTCGTGTTCCCCGACTCCCTCTGGCCGTGGCCGTAGAGCTCTGGGAGATGTGAAGGGTGATGAATGAAACGGTTTGTGTTTTGGGAGGAGTGGCGTTCCCTCCTGAAACCTTTCAGCAAGACGTGCCATCACTCATGGCTGGCCGGCCAGGAAAGCGTAATCCAGGTGCCGCTGGCTGGTGATTTTCAGCCAGTTTTTTTGGCAGACTGCTCAACGCAATGGATAATAGAGTGTGACAAAAAAACAGGACTCAGCGGTTGAGATACGTTTCTCCTTCCATGAGCCTTTGTTTGTCTGCTCAATGCAATGTAACAGTTTAACTCTACAAATAAGCTATGGATCAATCCAAACCAGAGGGCAAAGTTTGAACCAATATTGAGTACAAATTCAATAAATCGAAAGCCTCTGCAAATTTATCTTCACTGCATTCAATCCTTTGTGGGGCTCAAACAGCATTCCTATCAAACAAACCTGAACCACTCCTAAAACCACAGAAATGGCAGATTGATAAAAAAAAGTGTGTGTGTATAGTGTGTGTGTATATATATATATATATATACATACACACACACACACACACATATTTGTTTGTATGTTTGCTCAACGGTGTGTGAGATTTCTTTCTTAAATCCTAAAATCAAGAATGTCCAACTAAGCAATTTAATGCATGCTAAATGCAACAAAAATAACAGAATGAACAGTCTAACTGGATCATATTATGCATATTCTTCTTTTAAATTGCACTGTTTTTATGTATTAAATTGCACTTAATTAAATGTTCAATGCTGAAGATTTATGTAATATGTCAGGCAGGGTCTAGTTTCTTTGATTTGTGTATCAAAACACTCTTATGAACATTTTCAATAATTCAGTAAAAGGCCACCAACACAGATTAATCATGTTTAATAAAAAAAAAAAAAATCTTCAATTTAGAATCAACACTGACCTTGTAAAGTAGTCCAATGCTAAGTTTAAACTGTTTCTAAGATGCCGTCATGCTATGAATTGTGTATACATATGTGATATGCGCAATAATTTTTAATTAAGACTTCGTAATGGGTTGAATCAGAGTGTCAACAAATTGTCACCCTACATTACATTAACCTTTGATATGATATCTGGTTGAAAGTAACAGTTATTTGACCCTGAATTCTTTACAGTCACTGTCATTTATCTGGCATTGAGAAGCATGAGGGACACGACCACCTCCTTACGCTCCATCTGTCCAATGTGTGATCAAGCGGCAAACTGCTGACTCCGCTTAAGTCGACATCCTACTATAGCAGACTCGAAATAACTTGATTTGGGTCCAGTTGTCACACCTACCAACAAACTGTTTTTGCAGCACTTATGAAAAGAAAAAAATGGTTAAAACGGCCTAAACTGATTTGCAGGTCTCTCAGCCTGGCCAAGCTGGTGTTTTGCTGGTTTAGCTGATCAAAAATGGTGAAAACTTCTCTAAAACCATCAAACCAGCCAACTGAGACAAAAAAGGAGAGCTTTCTCACCAGGATGATCATACTCACCAATTAAGATCAGTAGACAGGTGACAAACTTGCTGATACTTCTCTCTCAATTCCTGTCATGGACTCCAAAATGATACCAGAAGCACCTTGAAAGCAAGTGTAATGGATTGAATCAGGATGCAAATGATGTTGAAATTTTACCTTGTGAAACTGAAATTACCTTGTTTGGTTTGGATCTGAGCAGGACAATGGCTTGTTAGTTTTTCAGTATGAGAAGAAGCTCATAACATCATGTTGGAAGACGTCAGAAAGGTCAGCAGGGCTATTAAAGAGGAAATTCAACACTGAAAAGATAGACAATTTTTATCAAAAGCCTATCTATGCAGTATAAAGGCAAAATGTTTTTGAAATTTATGTTACATTACTAGAGAACACTGAGAAAAAGGACTGTGGCATTGCCTATTGCCAAAAACGTCAACACCCATAAATGTATGTAAAGCGAGACCAAAGATCAGTTTCCAGCTAAGGCTGGACAAAGTTTAGAGTTTAATGGTATGTTTACAACAACAGCGATATACTAATAACATAAAAATTTGTGTTGTCAAAACAATCCCACTCACAAGCATCCATGAAAATGACTATAAATGCTTTATTATGCATGCCAGGCCAGTAGTTGGCGATGTTACTTTGTAAAAAGTCACTACGCGCTTGCGCACATATCTATAGACGAAACACGTAATACACACGTGCGTGACGTCACCATCTTCACAAATATGTACACAAATAAGTAGTTTACAGAGACAATAACAGTATCATTTTCAAAAACGTGCACTTTGAAACCCGTTTTCAAAAGTTTTCAAAATGCAGTTGTTGTATAAACGAACGGCCAAAACACATAAAAAGTTTACATTTTTTAGTTGAAAACGGTGTCGTTTAAATGCCACCTCAAGTTTAAAGTATATAATGTACTGGGTTCGATCTGTGAGCATTTTATGTTATCTGATTGTTTATGTTGACTTGTGTCAACAAATAAATGGGAACATCTTGGTGCAGGTAGCATGGAAAAAAGAATACACATTGTTCGTTCACGTGTAATACTGACAATGACTTTGTATGTAACAATACAAAGCTAGTTGAAAATAGCTTCAAGAAGACTACATAAATAAAACTTACAACTAAAGAGATGTCATCCTTACTGTATCTCCAGTATGTAGGCTACTCTCTCAGAAAAAAAAGGTACAAAAACTGTCACTGGGGAGGTACATTTTCAAAAGCTAGCTACATTTTTGTATCTTATTTACCCCTAAAGGGTGCATATTACTACCTAAAGTGTACCTTTTGAAGGTGTACAACCCCAGTCTCAACTTTTGTACCTCTTTTTCTGAGAGTGTGGGACTAGAGAAGATTCAATAATCTAAATGAAAGGATCGGTTGACCCTGCATCCTACATCGTCACTGCCACTGACAGGGTATCGTGGGGCATCTGTGATCCGGCCACCCTCTTACACTCCATCTGTCCGATGTGCATTCGAGCGCCCGGGCTGGGCTCTCAACACGCCAAACTGCTCACTCAGCTTAATTGATCTGACGATTCGCGTTTAGAACCAAGAGGATCAACTGCATCTTTGCCCAGGATTCATCCTAAGGGATCGATTTCATTTACTTCCAATCTTTGATCGGTGAAAGTAATGGCTCGGACAGAGAGCTGCACGCATGTAACCTCTGAATCTTAATCAAGCGGAAGATCACCGGTCAGTTCGAATACACATCAACGTATGGGACATTTCATCCCATTCTGAGACTTATTGTATGATCGTAATACATTCTCAACAGAAGATCTCATCAATATTTCATTTATTTGATCATATAACTAATGCCTCCTTATGTTAGTATGTTAATAATTCTCTATATTGGCCGTATTAGTCGTAGAACAGCCCGCAGTCCCATCGTGTAGCTTTAGCTTCAACAAACAGATTAATGTTGAATTGCAATTTCCTCACAGTCACCTCGATTAATAAATCCCAACATAATTTCTGCAGCTGCAGTATTGAACAGGTCAGATTATTAAAAAGCCATTTTGGCTATACATGAAGGTGATATATGAGGTCACCGGCATGAAAGGAAATATCTTAATGTTTAAGATCAACCGTGTTACGATTGTCTTTCTCTCTTTTATTCAGAGAACACACTGTGCAAAAATGTACAGGAGCCCAAGACAAGCCAAGTGTAGCCTATATTTAGCTCATGTAGGCAGAAACAGAAATTGCATTTTGTTACTTCAAGTCGATTTTCCTTTTTTGGTTCTGTCAGGGAAAATTTGCTGGGTGACATGATTTGCTAAATTGAATTCATGCTAAATGAAATGCTTAAATGTAATACACCAGAATGAGACACAATGTGTCAAATGGCGTAATATGCGCTAAAGACGCACCGCAGTTTTATATATTGACAAAGCCGCCAATTCCCGACAAAGACCTGCAACATTCATCCACAGACACTGACGAGACGTTGTTCAGATGAAAGATTGTCCTATTGAGATGGATGAGTTTTGGGTATTGTGAGGTGTAGCTTTAGCATTCAACAGGCATTAATCCGCATCCTTTGCCTTGCTACTGAATGCCGATAAATTTAAATACATCACTAAGATTGGACTTTTTATTCTCCATCCCTGTCTTTTTCATTTGAAGCCTGACATGTTTCTTGATTTAGGCTGTGATGTGGCTGCCTCTCCAAACAGCCTCTTTATGATACATCATATTGATTTCTGTGGGAATGAGATTTGTAGCGAGCAGATCGCTCGTGCTGCTGATGCTGTGCTTGTCAGATGAAGGTGGTCGTGCACCAGGAAAACGAATGGAAGGATGGTGTTTGGTGAATCTGACCCCAATACCAGGAAAACGTAAATTAAGGTGGGCTGCATATTGGCTGTATGGCGGCTATGGTCTAATGCTAGTTCCATACGGTAAACCCACAAAGCACCCGCAGCCTGTTCTCTGACTGTCTGAAGCATTTTGCACACAAAAATCGCAAGCACTGACTGAAATAACCGTTTACAATCGGAGTCGGAGTACATCAGTACACCTGGAGACAAAGTCATTTTTCAGTCAGTTACATAAGAATGTCCATTAAAATAAAAAAATAAAAAAATAGTGGAAACTTTTTTAAAGGGCAAATGAATTATACACATGAATTATATAATAAAATATTCTCTATAGACCTTGAATACATGTGATTGTACACAACTTCATTATTATTTTCAAACCTATAATTTATATAAAACAAATAAATAAATATGAATAAATATATACAGTATATATGCATTCATAAAATAAAAAATACTTTTTGTGTGTGTGTGTGTCTGTGTGTATATATATATATATATATATAGAGAGAGAGAGAGAGATTTATGGAAAGAGGCAAAAACGTCATCTTTCATCAGTCATTTCACTCAAATATGTTTTTATCAGATCCTGATATATCGTACAGATTAGTTCGAGAGTACAGATTGGATATTTTTCAACCACAACAAGAGCACTGTAAAGTTTACCAAAGACTAAATACTCTGAACCACAAAGATCAAAACATATTTTTACATTTTGCATAGTCATATATATATATATATATATATATATATAAAGTTTTTTTAATTTATCGATTCATAAATATAATTTATGAATTACAGTTTCGACACCACGTGAACTAAAAAAATTATTGAATTGAATTAATTGAAAAAAACATGCTCATAAAAAGTTATTGTATTAATAAATTCTTATGCCAAAAAAATTATGTATTTTTATGAATGTAAAAAATTAATGTAATTTAACCTTCATTAAGCCTTTAAAATATAAATACTATATTTAAATATAAAAACTATATTCATGAGGAGAACTGTATATTTTTAAATTGTTAATTATCAGTAATCAGTGTTTACAGTTACTAATTTTAGATTACTATACACTTCCTTTACAATGATAGACATTTTGATCAGCACTTCTTTGCAATTAATTTAAACTGATTTTTTTCCCCCACATTCTGCCAAATATTACATATAAACCTGTCCTTAAACAACACTTAAATCCAAAACAAACAGTTTTTGACTTTACATTAGCAAAATTATCTGTTGAAGCTGGTTAACCAACATGACCTTGCTGGTTAAACTAGTCAAGAACCCTCTTTCAGACACCAGCATCCAAAAGCAGGCCAGCCCAGATGTTAAACCACAAAAACACAAGCCTAGGTAAACCATAAACACTTTTTCACACATTTTTTTCCCCTCAGTGTGGCAGTAGTTGGCTTATACACATTGTGTGCATGGTCGAGTGGGACATTCAATTAATTAGACCAATTATCCTCTCTGGAAAACATTTAGTCAACGTTCAAATCAAATTCAATCAGCTTGACTGAAGATGCTTGCTGCTCTTTTTTTCATGGTGTTGAGCGGAAGAGTGGTATTTATATTTTATATGGCTCTTTTTAATATGATGCTACATGCAGGTTGCCAGGTGGTGTGGAGGTGTACAGGTGTGCATAATTCATAGGTTTTTTCTCTCTTATTTTTCTCTGCGGAGGAGGAAGAGGTGGATGGAGTCGTGTAGCCCACAGAAAGTCCAGAAATCACACATGCATTGACTCCTGCAATAGTCCAACATCTTTAAAAGAGCAACATAGATTAATACTGTATGTGCATGCTTATCTGTGTTTGAGGGACTCAGGAAGCATTCAAACACATGGCTCAGACCTCTCAATTATACATTCAACCGTCAGCACTAATTAAAAAAAGCCCACGTCCCCTTTGTTGCACTTATCTTGTTCCTTCAGAATTACATGGCCTATTTTGTGAAGAATGACCTCAATATTTCATTCAAAAAGGTGAATGTGGACTAATTGGGTGTATTTATAAAAGGCTATGACCCTTTAATGCACTCTGAGACCGTGCACAGTTCTCTTTATTTCATCCTTTCTTCATACGTCTATATTATCATGTGCGCACACACTCGAAAAAGCCTCAAACTGCTATCCCACACACGCAGACAGTCAAACAAACCAGCTAACCTCCACTCTATTACTGCAAATGGTTTTGATGAGCAATGGATGCAGCTGTGTACATTTACACACAAAGAGTTTGTATGTAAAAGTATCATTAAAAATTATACACAGGGTTAGAATAATAAGAAATAGCAAATAAATAAATAAATATTTTTTTAAATAACACTTTTTTTTTTTTAAAGTGCAAATGTGATGTCTGTAATTACACATCTTATGAATAATATGCAATATTAGGACATTACTTTAATTATAAAACAAAGTCATATGACCAACTAGTCAACAATTACAGTGATTTACAGTTTTTTCAACTGCTTACACACAGAATCTTTACTTGTCACACAATTTCTGAAACCTGACACTCAAACACCAGAACCACACACCAAATCTGCAAAACCATACACTAATTCTACTAATTAAAATTCATAAAACACTGTTTTCAAAACACAACACACAATTCTCTATGTAACACAAAAATCTAACAGGATGTATCTTGATTTCCTTTTTCAAACACAACCAATCAAAATGGCACACTAATTCATCAGTGCCTCACCAACCAATCAAAGCTTTAGAATAGGCCTATACTGTAAATACACATCTACACATGCTGGATGTATTTCTTTTCTTTCGTACTGTGTAATACTGTATTCACAAGCACAAATGCTTACAGTAAAAAAAAAGTTTGGTTTCAGTCTTGCTTTCGTGTTTACCGTGAATTTGTCAACATCTCTCTGCCAATTACTTTCAATCTTTAACAGCAATGTACATTGGAGCTCATGAAAGAATAACTTAATTTGAATAACTGTGTGTTTATGATATATCCAAAAATATATTATGGCAAAGGTGTTTGTAACGTAAGACAAATGTTTGCTTTTGAGATGTGTTCGTGATATTTTGAATGCAGTGCTTCATTTTGCAAGTGATGTGAGGCATTTTGCATTTTGTGTGCAATTCTTGAATTTGTGTGTAAAGTTTTGAAAAAAAAGAGGCAAAGTTTTGAAAATGTGTGTGAGCAGTTGAAAAAAACTGTAAGTTTAATGAACTTTAAGTACTCAAAATGTAATGGTAATGGTAAAAATAACTGTAAATTGAGGTTTAGTGAGCGAGTCAAATGTTGATTCAGTAACCGCTTTGACTGATTCAATGAATTGACTCATACAGCAGCCTAATTCAAATGGTATTTGAGGTTGTTTAAGCTTTTCAACGAATTATTATACAAACCTGCTCGTTTTTGAAGGATTCATTACAACAACCAAAAAATAAAAATAAAAAATGTGGGTAAGGTCAGATTTTCATAACAACGGCTCATACGAGCCATTTGCTCGTGAATCAGGAAAACTAGTCAGGCACTTTCGCTGATGTTCATTGTTTTTACGTTTAGCCCGAGGACAGCTCAATAAAAAAAGACGTGTTTTGGCGTGTCAAAATAACATGGTCATGGTGATTTGAGACTATTTTGGTCGGAAAATATCTAAATGTTTAGCCTACCTAAAGTGAAACAAGAGTCGTTCACGAGCTGCAGGTGTTGATCTTCATAAAATCCTTCCTCATCGCCACAATAAAAGACAGGATATATTTGCAGGCTTGATTTCGATGGACAGTTGGTAAATATATTTGATCCAGCGCTGTTTGTGTAAAGCATCCTGTTCTACGGTAAAATTACTATTTTACGCATATATATGTATATCTACAGCTTCTGTTCGAATGATTTAGACTGAACAATTGCTGCTAATCCATTTCAAAGGAGAACCGACTCAAAAGAGTTCATTCATTCGTGAATCGGGAATCGCTAATTCTGATTCTGATTCTAAACAGAAAATATGCAAGAATGCTGAAAACTAAAATATTGCCACTTGCCAGTAGTCACCTTCACCACAGACCTGGTCATTAAATGGGGTTTGCATTACCAGTTTTGCTTGGTAAAATGACTTAATAAATATTTGTGTAAGTTTACTTTTCTTGCCAGGAACATGCAGGGGGATCTATGGAGTAATCATTTTGCTGATTCTTTTTTTCCTTTTGAGGTTGCATTGATCGCAATATTACCCTAACTGACGTGTGAAATATTTGGTATGGAGAACCATTATCAAAAATGACAGATTCCTGTATTTCAGTGGGGTCATGCACCAGCCGAGCAACTGCCATTGAAATGAATGAGAATAGCTTTCTCTCGGTATTATATACCTCCTTGATGTAGGTAGTAGACAGCTATGGGAGCTCATAACTCCTCTCTCTTTCTCTTTTTATGCTTGCAGAAGTTTGTGTGGGAGGCAGCCTGCCTTGTATTTACCCAGTCAGGGAGCTCCTACCTACGCAGGAACCTTGGAGAGAAAAAGCCACACTTCGCTATGGGTTCCATTTTCGGAGCTGATCATAAAGGGAGCGGGAGCGAGCCGCTTCACCTACTTTGACTTCTCTGATTACTGTTCACCACCGTGTTTTTAAAGCATACTGAGAGATTTATGCTTTCTATTATAGAGGTTTTATTTATAATGCTTGATATTAAGTATTTTATTTTCCGGCATAAAAATGAGAAATGATCGTAACTGAAACATCTTATCTACAGCACTAAAGCTTGCCCATAAATACATAATAATGCATGGCTTTATGTTTTTCTTCACATCACTCAGCCCACAGATAGAAACAAACACTTAATCAATAATATCCACAAAACATTCACATCCTAGGGTCAGAACCTTTTTATTTTTTATTTATTTTTGTGCAGGTTGCACATGCGGTGTGCAAAAATAGGCTTTTTTTGTATATGAGTTTATTTTTGCCACATGGGAAAAATAAGTAATACAGCAATGCATTGTCTTTGTTATAAACAGAATGCCTTAATTTTTTCATCAATATTCAACACATTTGTGCACTAGATTCAAATCCTTTTATATATATATATCCAATAAACAAGCCGATTAATTAACTATATATAATATAACAACACCTGAAAAAATGGAAGTGGCGAGCACAAAGTCAACGCGGATTTTATACTTCGCCTTTGACCCGTCTGTGCTGCCGTAGTTCGGAGTCCGACTCCGGAAGCATCATGGACATCGGGAAGCCAAAAAGTCGTTGTTATAAACAAATGTAAGAATAATTCAGATTGCATGTGTTATTTTTAAACGAAGATAAATTGAATTACAAAAGTCAGTCGTTAATACTCACATTTCGAAGTGTTATCGCGATATATTAATGCCTTCAGAGTGTTTACAGTGATAAAGTTGAGTGTCTGTGCCGTGCTGTTTATGTGGCAGTTTCACATCTGACTTCTATTAATCCTGAACTTTGGCACTCGTATTGTGTTGAACAGGATAGATCGACATAACTGTTATATCTTTTATGTATACATCGTTGTCAAACAATCGTATGATCGTTTTAATTTTGCAAAACCATCAAATGCTTAAAACATCTCATCTCCTCTGTCTTTATGTATACATGTATATGAAGCTGAGACCGGGGCTAGTTGTCACACCTTTCACTCCAGTTACAGTGAATATTTTTCAAAATATTTACCGTGAATATTACGTTTGGGATGTTTTTTTTAAAAGTCAGCATCTAAATACTAAATATAAACAGTATTCTGTATATACATACAGTTTATACAGTGTATTCTGTAAAGGAAATATGCACATTTGTGTAACTGGACTTTAGACTCAAAGCCTTTGATTTACCAGAGTGAAATCTTTTATGCATTTATGCACTATTGCATGCATGCATGATCAATATATCAATTATATGAATGCGTTTTTGATATTTTTGTATTTGCATCACTGACTTTACTAACACCCCTTTGTTCTATTATTAATTTTAGTGGAATGCATCAACATTTATCTTTCCTGGTTTTGGAGCAGTGAGGCCTAATCCTCTGTGATTATAGCCTACTCAAAAATGTCAGGCCAAGAGGAATCCGACAAGAGCGTGGACATGTGGTCCTCTCTCCGCTGTCTGGGGTATCTCTCCAGCTTCAATTTGCTGGTAGCCGTGTGCTTGGGAATGTACGTACGATGGGAACAGACTGCAGAGCCCATGATTCTGGTCATCTTCATCTTGGGTTTGTTCGTATCAGCCATAGCCTGTATCCTCTACTACTACTTTTCAATGGAGTCGGCCAGTTTAAGTCTCTTCCACCTGTGGTTCGGCTTCCTGCAGGGACTCCTGTGCTTCCTGAACAGCCAGTCTCTGGAGAACGACATAAAAGAGCAGGTTACAAACTACCTGTTGCTCGCTAGTGTGGCTGTTCGGACGCTTTGGGCCCTAACAGAACGTCTGTGCGGCAGCGCTACGTATAAACCAGTCGTTCTCACCTCACCCGAGCTTCTAGAGCTCCTGGGATTTGCCGTCGCAAGCATCAGCTTGGTTTTCCACAAATCGCTGGCCATGATTGCTCTGACGTTATCGTTAACGGCCCTCATCGTGGACCTTCGCATGAAGTCGCCCTTGGCTCTCCCTAATCTAGCTTGCTTTGCTGTGATCACCGGCACTATCTTCTTCCAGTCCTTGGCGATCCAAGCAAACCCCTTCGCGCTCAGCTGCTACCTGGGCCGGCTTATCTGCGAGCCTCTTCTGGATGTGTACTTCAGCAGTTTGTCAGCGACAGAGCGCTGGAAGCAGTTTCTCTCAGCCGGTCGTCTGTGGAGGAGATTTTCTCTGTTCCCGCTGCCATTCGTCGAGCTGGCGTTCTTTGTGCTCTGTGCCTTGAAGCTGGGTAACTTGAAAGTTTGGTACCTGGTCATCCCTGGCTTCTGCGTCTTTGGCCTTTTGTGGATCCTGTGCCACATGGTGTTCCTCGTCACGCTATGGTGCTTCCACACCAAGCTAAGCGAGTGTCAGAAGACGTGGGCAGCCCAGCGCTCGGAAACGCTCAATTTGGACAGGACCATGGCCTCCAGGGGCATGCGTCATTTCTGCCTCATCTCCGAACGGCTGGTGCTCTTCTGCCTGATGTCCACCATCATACTAGGGGCCGTCTCATGGCAGGTAAAGCATGTTGAATAATGCTTTCAGTATCGTTCTGATTTATCTAGATATCATGAATCCTGTTTGAAAATACTTGTTAGTAACAGTAACAGTTGCATTGCCATCCTATCACTCAAACCACTTTTAAAGGTGTCGATAGGCACATTTATGAATGCTAGTAAAAAGGCATCATTTATATCAAATTGAAAATTATGGCATCATGAACTTACCCTCATGTCATTCTCTCTGAGCTCTGTGACTGTCTTTGGTGTAACACAAAAGAAGATATTTCTTTCTCTGTGTTTTTGTTCATACGATTGAGGACAAAACATTAGACCCCTTAGACTTTAATTCTATGGGGGGGGGGAAAGCAATTAAAACATATTTTGAAGAACGTTTCAACTGGTTTTACCCATACAATAAAAGTCAATGTAGGCAAAACTGTTTGGTTACCAAGATTCTTCAAAATACCTTCTTTTGTGTTCTGCGGAATAAAGTTAATTTACAATGACATTAGGGTGAGTGAATGATAACATAAATGGCTTCATATTTTTGTTGAAGTATTCTTTTAATATATTAAAAATAATATATGCCATAATGTCTTATCTACACCAATAATGCATAATGTTAAATGGGGACAACTCAATAAACCAGCCATCAGGCCTTGGGCACAAGAGCCAAATCTAACCTTTATAGTAATCCACTTGAGATTTAATGTTAAGATATGAATGCTGCAATGAGTCATTAGAAGCACTTTCAACTTTGCTAATGTTATCCAGCATGTAAAGCAAATGCAATGTTTCATTTTTTTATAATAAATGTGATTTTGCTTATCAAAACAGTATATGCTGGTGAGTCAGAGGTATATTCAAGCTGTAGTACCCTTGATTAAAATGAACAGGCCTGAGAACAAAAGGAATACTAGCATACTACTCACTGAAGACTGCACAGTGTGCTCTATTTTTAAAGCAAATTGTATGTGAAACATTATGTAGCATGCAACAGAAAAATGTAGAATTTAAATTTAGACTCACATGGCGTCATCACATTGCGTGTTTAATTTAGCATGTGCCATCTGACAAACTAATCAAATGAGTCATGAAACAGATATAGAACACTTAAAATTGAAGATCAAATCGAGCAAATATCAATGTTGAAATTAATCTAAATAACTAGAGTAGTAAGCTAGTACGCTATTGCCAGCATAGCCTCTTTGATTGTGATTTTGTGATCTTGTGCATACATCAGGATGTGTATAATATCAATCTTTTTAAACTCTGCCTTTAAGTTAGAGTGTGTTTGTTTGGATGTACCTTTGAATCCACTTCAGAGTTGTTGATCACCAAGGGTTCCTCTCCACAGGTCACTAATGGACTCTTCATGAGTGTGTTTTTAGTGGTACTGCCACTGGAGTCTCTGGCTCATGGACTCTTCCATGAACTGGGAAACTGCTTGGGAGGCACCTGCGTTGGGTATGCGGTGGTAATTCCCACTTGCTACAGCAGGTAAATGCACATACACATATAAGTGACGTGACATGTGGCCAAGTATGGTATTAGTGCTCTGCATTTACCCATCCAAAGTGCACATTTATACTGCGGCGCCCGGGGAGCAGTTGGGGGTTCGGTGCCTTGCTCAAGGGCACCTCAGTCGTGGTATTGAAGGTGGGAGAGAGCGCTGTACATTCCCTGCACTTACAATCCCTGCCGGTACGAGACTCGAACCCACAACCTTTGGGTTATGAGTCCGACTCTCTAACCATTAGGCCACGACTTCTGCATACAAAGGCATTTTCTGACTTGCATGTTCACATTGTCACAAGTACATTGATAGAAATCAATACCATGCAGAAAGCTTCTCGTTGATGTTTTATATATCAAACATTGATACCTGGGAAACAGTTTTTCTTATGAATCATATTTCGTCGAATCAGTTCACATGCATTTACATGTATTTATCTAGCAGAAGCTTAAAGTGACTTGCAACTGAGAAATACTTGTAATTTATCATAGAGTAATAATATTAGCAGCAATGCAAGACTGAACTTCAAGTGAAATTCCGTTTCAGAGAAAATAAATTGAAAGGAAATGTTTTTTTTATTATTATTATCTGAAATGCTATTTTTTATGCTTGTGGATTAATAGTTTCTTCTGTTTGTGTCAATCCATATATATAAGCTAAATATCTGTACCCACCGCAAAAGTATATTTATAACAGTTTTTCTTATTGTACCTTTAAGACTTTGACAGTATATGCAAATGACTTCTATTTTGATTGGCCTTTATTTACCAGTATAGTTCGCATTGTTGTTCCTCAGGTCAGGTCAAGTTGCTGAATACTGAATAGCTTTTGATATTTAAATCTGACCATGGTTGTGATTTCACTTATGATGACGATAAAGTATTTTAAAACAGCTTGTTTTGTTTGTGTATCTAAATCAGGAAGATGATTAATAATCATGATTACACTATCAAGGGAAATAATCTGCTGCCCCACTCTTGCTCATCTTGAATGTGCATCTTGATCAGTCCTTTGCTAAGTGTCCAGAAATAGAAGGGTGGAAAACCACCCCCGGATTGGATCTTATGAACACATGTTAGCGTTAAATAAGCTCATAGCCTTTAATAAACTTGGTCTATTGCTGGTCCCGCTGGGGGAAGCATGTGCCATGCATACTGAGAGAGCGAGGGTGGGGTGCAAGGCAGGCCCTTCAGTCAGGTCGCTGATTATGATGTCGATTAGGATGCAGCTCCACAGCCTCTTCACGCTCCGTATTCCAGCACTCTTGGTGAAAAGGCTCAGTGTGGAGCGGGCGCATGAGGGGAATGTAGCGAGGTGTAATCTTCCATTTGATGGGTACAGATCATGTTTTTACCATGACGAGGGCCTCTTGGGAAGATGAAAGGGGAGGGAGGGAGGAGAGAGAAATGCTCAGGTCAACAGGCTCGCCTTCAGCAGTAAGAGCTTTTTTTTCATTCTTAGCAGATGCTGTGGTACTGTTTCCTCTCACATTTAAAAGGAAAGAGCTCTGGCCATCATCCAAATTTTCAGATGGTTTACCCAGAAAGCATTTTAATAGTTTATATAAACTGTGAACAATTTATTAGCCCTTTTAATTAAAATCTTGTTTATCTGTTCTGTTAAATGCCTTGTTGCTTGTAAATTTCTTGTGAAATGGCATTTCAGCTAAAATTTTGCCTTTGGTCATGATATTATTTTTAAAGTGTTGGGGAACGAGAGGCATTGAACCAGGGATGGGTTGAGCAGGAAAAAATAGGATCAAACAGGAAAGCTACGAGATTGAGAGAGAAGGAAAGAGTCCTGACAAACGAGCTCAGAGAAGCGGTCATTTCCGCTTGAATAGCTCAGCACCTGCCTGGGTAGTTTTCATGGGTCACTGTGCCTTAGACTCGCCATTTTAGTCTTCAGCAAGCATGGGAAATAATCTCTCAACACTGCCACCACAAAGAATTGGTCTTGGTTTTATAATCACAATCTTTGGGAAGCTTTGCTGTGCTCTTTTAAAAAGGCAGAACCGGTCAGGTTGACCCTGCGAGGAGCTGCTGAATTACTTGCTTGGATTTTTCAAAAAAGTATAAACATCATCCTTACTATGGCCTTTCTCCTTTTCTTTGTACCTTTTTCTGCATCTAAGCCTTTTTTAATTCACTCTCCATTGTGCTTATCAATCTTCTTTTTTTGTACATGGGTCAGTGTACACTCATAAGGTCAAGGTGACCCAGTTAGCAATTCAGAAGCATCAGCCTCTCTTTCACATTTCACCCATCATTTTATCCTCTTTTTCTCGATTGGATGCAGTGCGAATGGACAGCCATTGCTGTTGCCTCCGGGGCAAGCCCAGGAATTGCACTCCACAGCTACTTTGAACGCTGTGCAGCGACTCTTCTCCCACCACCTCATCCAGACCTTTGGATGTGACTACTCCACCAGTCTAAGCCTGGACACCCTGCAGGCCAATCTGCGCTCCTTTCTGGAGCTCTGCACCGCAGAAGGCCCGCGGCATGACACCTACATCCTCTACTACAGTGGCCACACACTTCCCAGCGGAGACTGGACTCTGGCAGGTAAGAGCTGGATAGCAGGTGCAATTTGTAGGGCAGAAATTATCTAAATTAACTGAGAGTTAAGGTTATGAATTGTACAGCGTGTATAGGTGAAAATGTATGGATGAAGACCCAAACTCAATTTATTTCTGTATGTCATGCACCAATCGGGAGTTATTCATATCATAGAGTCTTAAATGCTAAAATCAATATTGCTTTTTCAGGTCTTTGTAAAAGAGATCAAGGCACGAATGCTTTTATTTTGGCTGGGCTTCAGCAATTTATCGTTCGGAAAGCTTTCCGAAATGTAAAGATATATCTTGGCTCCATCGCTCCACCATGCTTTATCTTCCTGCCTGTGTGTGCGTCCTGTAACTCAGTGAGGTATTAATCCTTATGAGCGATATGGGATGTCACAGCCTCTGTCATACTGTTTGATCAAACCAGGGTGGGTGAGAAACAGCCAGGAATCCTCATTCAGTTTTTGAATGAGGTACTTGCAGAGCGTTTTTCGCAGTCTTTCCCGCAGTGTGGCAAACTGTCAGATTTCTTACACCTTTTCCGTGTTGCTCGCACCGTCTCTCTCCATTTCCCCTGCGGCAACAGCCCGTCATGTCTTATCAGCACTTTCTGTATTTGTGAATGAGTATTTCTCGAATTCAAGCTGGTGCAATGATGATTGAATAGTCGCGTTGTTTGAACTAGTCTAGAGTTGGCAACACCTTGGTAGTAAACGACCAAGGGCCAGATTTATTAACAGCTTGTGCCAGCGCAAACCGTCTTTTGGCGTTAAAATAGTACTGTCAGGATTTACTAAAGACGCACAGTGAAGAATTAGTGCTGAAAAGGTGTGGACCAAGGTATATTTGCGCCTGATCTTATTGAATATGCATTTGTAGGGGTTTCCCTTTCAGATGCAAAATTTATGAGAGGAGAGTATTCAAATGAATCACGCAACGTGATTTACTAACGTTTGCGCTCATCAATAGTACTGTCAGGATTTACTAAAGACGCACAGTGAAGAATTAGTGCTGAAAAGGTGTGGACCAAGGTATATTTGCGCCTGATCTTATTGAATATGCATTTGTAGGGGTTTCCCTTTCAGATGCAAAATTTATGAGAGGAGAGTATTCAAATGAATCACGCAACGTGATTTACTAACGCTTGCGCTCATCAGATTACTCGTATTTGTGGCATTATTTAACACCCAAAAAAAGCATGTCTTAAACTGTTTTGCGCTTGAAATGGCTGCATTTGTTGTTGCTAGGAGGAGGCACCACAGAGAACAAAGAGCACGTGATAGAAGGTTTTTCATATTAATTTATTTTGAATGCCAGAAGAACACATTATCCGAATCCGAACATATCCTTATGCTAATTTGCGCTGCGCTTGGTAGATTGCGTTGGTCATTATGGAAATGAGATGTTGCATCTGTGTTCTTTAATTTGAGTGTTGTCAGTAAATCACCCGCAGAAATTTCCACGGCCATTGGCGCGGTTTTGTAAAACTGGCCCCTAAGGTCTCGTACAGCCTATTCTGGCCACTTGGACTTGGACAGAAAAGAAGCACCCTTCCTTTCCATTGATTGACAAACTTTCTTGTGCACAGGTGGCGATTGCTTGCGTCTGCAGCAGATCATTGATATGTGGAAGGAACGGAACGCCGGCTTCTCCTCCCGCCTCATCCTGGTCCTGGACACTGAGAATTCTGCGCCATGGGTGAAGGCGGTTCGAAAGGTGGAAAAGATGTACGTGGCAGTACAAGGAGCCAAGATGAGCTCTGTCCAGGATGCCGAAGCCCAGGAAGCCCCTCGGTTGGGAGACTTCACCACTGAGTGGGTGAAATACAACTGCGATCCTGACAGTGGCGTGCAGTGGTCAGAGAGGGGTCGGGTCATCTCCGCTATATACGGCGTGTCCAAACCCTGGAGTGACTACGCTCTCCACCTGCCCACCGGAAGCGATGTGGCCAAGCACTGGAAAACGCACTTCCCCAAGGCCACGTACCCACTGGTGGCTATGGCGAACTGGTGCTGCGGACTCAACCTCCTGTGGCTGTGTAGTGTGTGTTTGCGCTGCGTCAGAAGACTGAAACTTTCTTGGTTCCCTCCCAGCATACTAGACACGGGGCAAGGGATTAAACTAGTCCGATCATAGGTGACCAGTTGGTTTGCTTCTACACAATGTACATATATCACCATATATCTTTTCTATGCAATTTGTGGGATATCCTTTATTGACTGTTCAGTTGCCTTTAACAAATTACTTTAATCAGTTATGGATGGGAAATGTGGATCGCTCAGTCTTGCTTCTAAAGATCTACTTTCCTCTAGAGTTTAGAGTCGCACCTAATTTTCAAATCAGCCCCAAAAAACTTTTAACCTTGCAGGTAGGTTGATCTTTAGGAACAGGATTGAGCCCCATTGTCATATGACAGGTTCTTCTATTTATCTGTGTGCCATATATACACAATATAGCCACTGTCTTATCTCATATACCGTATTGAGACTGTCAGTGCCAAGTGCCTTGTGTTAATTTATTAAGTTTTTAGTGGGTTTTCTTGGGATTTGGGTGAAATATGTGTATTGCAATGTATTCGGTCTCAGGCAAAGTAAATCAAGAAATCTAATTGTATCTTTAAAAGGTTGTTACTTTTCTTTTTTGACAAGCAGTAGAGCAGGTCTGGATTAGTTGTTTTTCCAAGACCTCTACAAAAGCCAATGTTTAAACCATATTTTATTTTGTATTCTCTGTAGGGTTTTTGTGTTGAAGAGTTGACTTCAATTATTTTTCAACAGACCAGTGTCCCTTAATAAAGACTGTTTAAAATAAATAATTTGGTAAGTAGGTGTTCTAGCATGTGCAAATACCTGTTTTTAGTGATGATTAGTTAGAGTAGCTTGTTCTGGCACTACTGACTGCCTCACTGTCAAAATCATTACAGTGCAATGAAACGTTCACTCCTAAACTCCCACAATGCACAGTAAAAACACTAACCTTATACTGAAAATCTTTTCTGTCTCTTTCAAGCCAAAAAATGGAGGTTGACTGCATATAGCACTGCACTTTTTGAAAGTAAATGAAACATCAGAATCACTAGTTCTATTACGTTACAGTTGTTGAAATACCAATGACGTTTTAATGCACACAATTGAGTCATCAGTATTTCAATTCATACAGGCTCTAGTTCTTTTCCCATGCAAATTCATGGTCACAATATCCTGATTCAGGACATAGGGAACAAGGTAGAGTAATGAGATGCAGCACCTGACTCTGTTTTATATATAGCTGTAATGCACATATATAGCATTTCAGTTATGTGAAAACGGGGCATGTGATGTCATGGAAACAGTGATTGTCAGTTTGTTCATTCTTGTCCTTTAGAGAGCACGACCTGCGTTTCACTGCAGCTGAACACATCTCCCAGGCAACATTTTAGAGTCACTTTCATGCATTTTATTAGTTCAGCACAGCAGGTGGATGAACTACGGCTACCTTGAGGCTGATCTTTCAAAGTGAGGGGGAAAACCTTTCCTTGCTTGTCTCTTAAAGGTATGGGGAACATTTATGTCAGTTTTATTACCTACCCTCCAGAACCCAGTTCCTACTACTTGTTGACATTTCTCTGTTGTTAGCAGAGGCGGAGTGTAGCATCTTTGCTAAGGTCAGTGATTCATGTACATACGGCAGAACTGTTTTATGCAGTGATTAGATTAAAGCTAGCTTCATCCTCTAAACTGAATTAGCAGTGCTCTGCTTCACCTATAGAGAATTGCTGAGTCAGATCACGATGAACAAACACACGCACACTCATCTGGACCTTGTGTGTCTTTCCAAATCCAGATACATAGCTGTGAGTAAGCAGATGTCAGAGTCATATTATGAAACTGCACAATTGGGTCAGAATCATAACATGGAAACGCACAAGGTGCTTTGCAGTCAACAAGCAATTAATTTGAAGATATTCAATGCATGTTTTAAGACTGATTCCTCGTGAGAGCGTGCAGAGTTTCATGGCGTTTACCAGAGACAAATCAGTTGTAAAACATATACTATAATTATGTGTAACATTTTAGTATGTCGCTTGTGCTGGAGATGCCAGTTCAAATCCTGCTCAGGGCGAACATTGCGAGTAGAATTGGTGCCGTGACCCGGATGGGAGTGAGGTTTAAGGGGTTGAGTGTAACAGAGGCCAGCTTGTAAGTGCTGTGCAGGTAAACCTCACTCCTTTGATCTCAAGAGGCGCACTAGCGACTGATGCTAGGGGCTGCAGTGTTTAGCGTCCTTGTTAGTGCACCTGCCTCCCATGGCAGAAACGGGGTTACATCAAAGGGGAATCAAAGGAGTCAAAGGGGTTACATTAGGGACTTTTGCACCGTGTAGTTCTAAGAACTTAGTACTAGGAGCTAGCCATCTTGTTGGTTCCTAGAGAACCAATTTCTCCCTCGTGTTGTTTTCCTGGTTGCATTCACACTGGCAGCAGGAACTCTGAAGCGGCTGACAGCGATGTCTTTATTCGAGGCATTTACGGACGTCAACAACCACTGAATAGAGGACACTGTGATGGGAGCTGTTTCTGTTGCGTGTCGTGGGTTTCGTGATAATGAAGATGGAATGTAAACGCACAATTTACGCGATTGAAAGGGCATGAAAATCTGACTAAATCTCCTATGACAACTTGCAGTGTTACATATCACCGAGGCTGAGAAAAGAACACAATGCTGCAAATAACAGGTAAATGTGTGTTTTGTATGCGTTTGGCCAATCAGCGTACACTTACGACACTGGTAGTTCCTGTAGAACTGTTTTAGACCCTACTCTGAAGTAGGAGCTAATTTAGTTCCCCCAAACGGAGTTCCTAGAACTAAAACCGTTCCTAGTTCCTGTGGTGTGAACACGCCAAAAAGTGGGTACTTCCTCTAATAGTTCTAGGAACTATGAAAAGGTTCCCCTTGTGCGAAAGCCCCTATTGACATCAAGAAAATAACTATAAAGTTAATTATATTAGCACACAATTAGAGCTGTGACGGTCGCCGTGACAACCGCGTCACCGCGGTGGTCGCTTGCCACTGCTGTTGCCTACTGCCACCGGCGGTAGTGCACGTGACGTCACGCACTCTATAACAAGCATAATACGAAGTTTTGTATACAAGAGTAATAACAGTAGCGGAACAGTGAATCGTGTCTACACCGGATGCGACACCACCGCGTCGCAACAGGTTGAGTCTGACTAGTGTCTACACAGGACATTTGAACTCTGTGTCAGTACCTCATAAATAGAACAAGGCAGTTTACTGTCGGGGATTTGTCATGTCGTGTCGTGCCGCATCCAGTGTAGCATCACTGCTTATGAGTGTTAAGCGGCCTTTCCACTGCACACGACATTCGGACACGACTGTCGGAATTCGCCCCCTAGTGGCAGTCGCACGGAAATTTCATTATGATCGTACACGGCAACATGGGAGAGAAGCTTATCCTCGCGGTCTCAGAAAACCCCATTCTGTATGATACTTCGCTAGAATCATACAGAGACTTTAATAGGAAAAATGAGGCTTGGAAGAGAGTTAGCGAGATTGTCGGTTTGTCAGGTGTGTTTTGTTTGCCATGTATAACAATAAACAGCTATGCATATAGGACAAATGACCGGCAATAATTTTGGAGGGAAAATAAAGAACATTAAAAATAATAAAATATAAAATTAAATGAATAATTTATTATTCACCAATAATCATGCATTTTTTGAATGTTTTAAAACAAAATAAAACGTGATGAACAAAAAGAATTATAATTCTCAACTTGCACACACTGATTTGATTGGACAACTTTGGAATACAGAGAGCACGCGCTGCGAGCACAGGACCGTATTCGCTTGACTCGCGCCTGGCGCTGAAGTGGAGCGTCTCCCGTTCTCAGTCGTTCTGCGACTGAATAAATGCACTTCTTGTCAAGAGAAAAAGAGACAGAAGCAGCAGCTGTGAGTGGGGTGGCCAACCCTAGCCCCGCCCCTGCGTTAATTGCGTTAAATATTTTTAACGCGTTAAACTGAAAAAATTAATTGTCTGTGTTAACACGCTAATTTTGACACCACTAATATATATATATATATACA